>NW_015652333.1:1136911-1137510 GCF_001515625.1 Sinocyclocheilus rhinocerous | reverse complement strand
TTGAAATCAAGATTTAAGTTTTGTCAATTTTAGCATATATACAATTAAAATGTAACATTTTTCTATGAAAAATGGACTGAATATAGTAATGACAATCTTGCATTAAAGGGGTGGTTGACTGTTTTTTTTCTAGGCTTGATTGTGTTTATGGGGTTTAACATGTGTTAATGCTTCGTTTAAAAAAAATAAAACGCATTATTTTTCACATAATTTACCTTTATTCCACACCGCTCTGTCCCTTCTCTGAGAAACGCGCTGATCATTTCCTTATTTTATGAAGCCCCTCCCTCAGAAATAGGCGATGGGCTCTGATTGGTTAGTTAGCCCAGTGTGTTGTGATTGGCCAAACCGCCTCTAGTGCACGTCTAATCGTCCCGCCCCTCACGTCACCTGCATGTGCTCCGGTTGTATTGTAAACAACGGTGTCGTTAATATCGCTTATCAGTTTGAGCCCGATTGAGAAGCAGAGGATATTAGTGAAGAGGATCGTGCAGAACCTGTGCAAGCACGGCTTTTAATGGTAGGCCTATGAATATGAATAGATTTTTACGTGCACCTCTAGTTTTCTCTTCCTCTTCTCTAAAGCAGCGCAGCATGGC
>NW_015652333.1:1136166-1136528 GCF_001515625.1 Sinocyclocheilus rhinocerous | reverse complement strand
GAAGAGGATCGTGCAGTACCTCTGCTAGTACTGGTTTTAATGTTTTTTTTGTTTGTTGTTGTCTCATACTTTTAGATACGCTGTTATTTGTAAATGCTACTGCTTATGTTAGCTTTTAATATATGGTTTTATCCTGATGAAAGCTTTAATACAGTACGGCAACAGCACTTGCGTCTATGTTTAACGCTTCTCATAGCTATGTGAAAATAAGAACAGTTGATATACAGTATAATTGGAACAGTTCATTGCTGGAGCTGAGCTGAATGAGAGAGAGAGAGAGAGATGCAGAGCGTGTGCAGAGCAGGGGGAGGCGAGGAACAGTATTAAAGGGGTCATATGATGCGATTTCAATTTTTCCTTTC
>NW_015652333.1:1134291-1134904 GCF_001515625.1 Sinocyclocheilus rhinocerous | reverse complement strand
CTGTAGTATTGTTGCTGCCACCATGTCGAGACGCTGTGTGTTTCGTTTGTGAAAGCGAAACTACTTTGTTTGGTCTTCCAAAAGAGGACGATATCCGCTTCGTCATGCCTAGAGCTGATCCGTGCTGGTCGCTGATGAAATACATCAACTTCGTGCTGTGGATCGTCGGATCGGCTTTCACCGTGGACGAAGCGGAGTCCAGCCCGGGGTCGTCACATGTGGTTGCCGCAAGCCCCCCGGACGCTCATTCGTCGAATCCGCCGGCCGCGCCGTTCTCAAGGCCCTCCGCTGTGTGTTTCGTTGTGAAAGCGAAACTACTTTGTTTGGTCTTCCAAAAGAGGACACGACTAGAAATCAGTGGTTAAGTTGTATTTACAACACTGTTCCAGAACAGTTCAAGCCAAATTTTCAGATGTGTGCAGCGCATTTTATGGAGGACTGTTTCCTGATCCTGGAAGAGTAGACTACAATGCCGGCAGTTCTGACTCACGTAAGTACATTTTCATTTAAAGGATTTGCCACTGATGATTCAAACATGGCATCAACAGTATGTGAGGGGCGTAACATTTCCGTCTCACGCTTGAGGTATTTGGCCAATCACAATGCACTGGAT
>NW_015652333.1:1085891-1133730 GCF_001515625.1 Sinocyclocheilus rhinocerous | reverse complement strand
CCGCCGGCCTCTGCTCACTCTAGCCCGCTGTGTTTCGTTGTGAAAGCGAAACTACTTTGTTTGGTCTTCCAAAAGAGGACACGACTAGAAATCAGTGGTTAAGTTGTATTTACAACACCGTTCCAGAACAGTTCAAGCCAAATATTGAGATGTGTGCAGCGCATTTTATGGAGGACTGTTCCTGAACCTGGGAGAGAAGCCTACAATGCCGGCTGTTCTGACTCACAGACTGTAAGTACGTTTTTTTATATTTAAAGAATTTGCCACTGACGATTCAAACGCGAGTTTTTTGGGCAGTGTAGAGTAGGGCTTGTTGTTTGTCATTTCTCTGATCACAAATGCAGACAGGGTTTTATGTTTACGCGGCGCAATGCAACGCAACATGTAAAAAGACAGTATAAGTCATTATAATCCGTAATTATGTCCCCACTGGATGCAACAAATGCCTCGTTTATAATGGGTTTTAATGTTTATGTCTCGTCGCTCCGGCTGGACATGGCATCAACAGTTGTGAGGGGCGTAACATTTCCGTCTCATGCTTGAGGTATTCGGCCAATCACAATGCGCTGGATAGTTGGCCAATCACAGCACACCTCGCTTTTCAGAACGATGAGCTTTGTAAAAATCGACGCGTTTCAGAAAGGCGGGGCATAGAGGAGAAACAATAATGTACAGTATGTGGAAAATAATGTGTTTTTTGAACCTTAAACCACATAAACACATTTCATTACACCAAATACACAACATAATGTGTTTTTTAGCAACGTCATATGGTCCCCTTTAAGAACCGCTGCTTTAGAACATTGATTTTGAAACTTGTGAATCCATTAGAATCGTTAGAAGACAGAATCTCGCGATTCATATATGAATAGATTTTTATGTGCACCTCTAGTTTTCTCATCCTCTTCTCTAAAGCAGCGTAGCATGGCCTTGTCCCCTTTGCTGCCTTTTCCAGGAAGTAACTTGTTGTAGTTCCTACCAGCCGTTTTTGGAGGCATTAAACTGCCAGAATTTTGAAAGACGATATCTCCGTTTGCATTGAACTTTCAGCCTCGTAACTTTGCAGATATTGTTTATGCTCAAACAGCAACATTACACACTAACTAACGTTAAAAAAGTGAAATCACAATCAACCACCCCTTTAAAGGAACTTTCAGAATGTCATAGTTTAATTAGTGACCTAAAATTTGAGTAAAGTTAGCTAAACAAATGTGTGCACATTTATTTTTTTTATTTTCTTCTCAGACTTTTGGATCCAACTGTACAATTTTCTGCAGTGCATTTTTAATGTTGTTTTTGTGTTTTAACCTGAAAGAGCCATAAGAATGGTCATACATACCGTGTCCAGGTGTGTGCGCTGGTGTTTGGCTCGATCACTGGAGTTGCTGAAGGCCTTGAGACAGCCGGGCTGCTGGCAAATGTAGGGCTTCTCTCCAGTGTGGCTGCGTAGGTGGATCTTCAGGTTTTCCAGACGGGAAAATGCCTTATTGCAGCCTTCAAACTATAAAACAACACCCAAGCACATGTGCATATGAGGGAAAAAGTCCATATAAGTACATATACATGCAAATTACGACTTATGCTTTAGTGCTAGAGAGTGCAGCATGCTTTGCATGTAAGCAGGGATTAATATATGCAATTGCAATTGATTAGAAGAAGATATTAAACACAAGGCAAAAGGTTTTGGTGAAACTACTTTTTTTACTTACTGCCATTCAATCTCCTCAAAAAACAAAAAGACACGTCTTGTCTGATACCAAGTTACGCTTGATATAAAAGTAAAAAAGTGGTGGCATATGTTTTCCAAGGGTATTTTTTAAAGCTCAAAATGATAGCAGTTTTGGAACAGGAAATGTTTTGCCACAGAGACAGTTATGTAACATTTGCAAAGGTGTAAAAAACAAAAAAAAAACAAAAAAAAACAGAATTTTCTTGAAATTAACAATAGTTCATCCAAAAATGAAAATCCTGCCATCAATTACTCACCCTCATGTTGTTACAAACCCATATGATTTTCATTCTTCCATAGAAAACAAAAGGAGAACCTCTGAAGAATGTTCAAGCTGCTTCATACATACTATACAATAAGTGAATGGGGACCAGGAGGTGTCAAGCTCCAAAGTGAAAAAGCACCATAACAGCATCATAAACAAAGTCCATGCAACTTATATTAATCTTGCTATATTTCAAGTTTCTTCTAAAAAGATGAACACTTACATTGTTATTCATTCAAAATCTTGCATGACAGCTGAGCAGTGGTCACCTTTCACTTACATTGGATGGAAAAGGGCAGATTGTATGTTCAGTTATCAATAATTCCTTTAGTGTTCCCCAGACGAAAGAAAGTCATACAGGGTTTGAAATAAATAATGGTGAATAACTGCCTTAAGCTGAAAATGATGTTGAGAAATTAGATATTAAGCCACATAAAACTGTTATGCTCCTATAGTAAATTAAATGCTATTCATGTTGTCAGTTCATGCACATTTATGAGGCTTGTTCTGAAGATCCGCACACAAACACACATGCCTCTCTACGAAGTTGATTAAACAGACATGTTCAAAGCTGGTTCCTGTTAGAACAAGGCTCTGCTAAGATGTTTGAGTTGGAGAGAGGCCAGCGAAGGAGTCAGTAATAAGCCCAGCTGATTCAAGGTGGCAGCCGCAGTCATGCAGTCTGTAAAGCAGACAATTTCTGCATACTGTATAATAAATCTCAGATTTAAAATGTTTAAAATTGATAACAATATTAAAAAGAACATTAATTGATCTAATCTTATAACAAAATCTCTATGTATTTGTAAAATAATAATAAAAAAGTATATTAAAAGCCATGCTGTTGAGATTAAAAATATACACTAAAAATCACAATGTTACAAATTATAATCCAACTACATTTAATTGTAAAAAAAAATCTATCCAGGATAAAATGCTCCCCAAATGATAGTCCTCTGGCCACCACAGATTAAAAAAAAATAAAACAAAAATAATAACATGAAATAGATGAAATAATATCCCATGGCTATCTTACATCATTAAAAAGAACCACATTTCCTATGTGGCTCATGGTGAAGGAAATGAAACACAGCTTCATCAAAGTATTAAATTATTATAGTTTTAGGACATTGTTATCGCTGCCTACAATAAAATCTTTGAGCATGTAATGGATATAACTTCTTACAGTTACTGTATTCCGTAGGGGTGCTCCGATCAGGATTTTTGAGGCCGATCACCGATCGCCGATCACAGAAAGCAGTATCTGCCGATACCGATCACTGATACCGATCTTTTTAAAACTTACCACTGACAGAAATAGTCAGCTTTACTGCCTTTCCTTTTGCATTGAAATCTTTATTACAAGCAATCCTGCGGTTCATAAAGAACTTTGTTTTTCTACCTCCACAAGTGGCATCTATTATTGCCTTCATTATCTAAAAGTGCTCTTTTCCTTTAAACCAAGCCAAAAAGCCATATGTGTTGACTGTGAAACACAGTAGACTTTAATATGCATTTATGGTGTAATTACTACATTTTCGTGTCAATCCATGTTTATATTTATTGCAAACAATGCGCTGTTACTTTAATTCAGCGCTTGCAGCACAGCAAAAAATAGACTGGTGCTGAAACGATCTCTGCACTGCTGCAGACTCACCGCTCCTGAACGCACTGCCGGACAGCAACCGTGTGCAGTAAAAGCTTTAATCCGTTAACATGAGCGCGGAAAAAATACGCACCATGTATGCACTGCAAACGGAGTAATGTGAACCTGGCGTTATGTGTGTGCGCTGCTAATGTACATGAGCGGTGAGTGGTGGCTGAATGGTTAAACACTGGCAAGAATTAAAAAGAAATGCTATTTAACATTTAGTGACGATGTGACACTGCCTCGACTGTGCAAGTGACAATTCCTGTGTCAACTGTGCAGCGTGCAGCTCGCTTATAGACAGACGCGATGTGTGGTACGTGATTTGAAGCCATTTGCTCATTTTGAGAGAGAAAGAGAGAGAGCGCGCGCGGTGATTCACTCACGCTGTGTGTGAAATTACGTCTCACACAAGGTTTTCAAATTACGTTATAAGTTATTTAATGAAAACATATGAAGGCGAGTACCTCACCTTCAGCATTATAATTATTTCACCCGCGCCAGACAGAGACTGAGACGATGCCGCTGCATGTCGTGCCAAACCTCTCACAGCAGGCGCGTCATCAGCTTGAGATCGGCCTTTTAGAGACCGCCGATCAATCATCCCAACGTCATTATCGGCCGATACTGATCGGTAGCTGATCAATCGGAGCACCCCTAGTATTCCGTCTTTTATATTCTATGTATTACGTATCTCAAAAATCTCAAAAATAAGAGATGAAACTTAAGTTCTGATTATAATAATTCAATATCAGGTAACAGAATGAGAGAACATTTAGCTGTTCCCTTAAACTGCATGAGGGGGCTTGCAAGTTACTTGTTTTACCTAAAAAAAAAATTAAAAAAAAAAAAATCAGGCAATGAATATTAAAAAAGCTTAGTCTAAAACTCCTTCTTCAAAGTTGTCCTGGAAGGAGTTGACTAAATTGATCATTGCATAATATCAGTCTCCAGGCAACTCTTATGAAGGCAATTTGTAAGTGAATTATAAACAACTCTAAAATGTCGAAATCTCTAAAATCTGCAATCCATCCATCTTTGGAGGTGAAGAGCGATTGAGTTCACACGTCAGTCTCTCTCTATTACAAACTCTTACTTCAAAGAATTGGCATGGTTTGAAATAAAAATGTCAATTTTTACTGGTTGATACAAATTATAATTATTAGAAAAACAACACCTGTGTTCAGTGTCTGGCACAATATTGTGATACACACTACCAAAAAAGTTAGGTGTTTTGAAATAAGTCTCATGCACACCAAGGCTTTTCATTTCAAATAAAGTTTTCTATTTTAATATATTTTATTTAATGTAATTTATTCCTGTGATGGCAAAGCTGCATTTTCAGCAGCCATAACTCCAGTGATCAGTGTCACATGACCCTTCAGAAATAATTCCAATATGCTGATTTATAATATTTTAATATTATAAATGTGATAGATTGTACAAGTGAGCTCAATGAAAATGGTAAAGTTGATTAGTATAGAAGGGAAAAAAGGGTTAGGTATAAAAGAAAAAAGGAAAAAAAAAAAAAAAAAAAAAGAAGGGCCTGGCACACCAGAAAATGTTCTTTGTCCAGCCCAGGAGGCCAAACTAAATATTATATGATTTTATATTAATTTTATATGACATGCAATATATAAGAGATCATAAGAGTAGCAGCCTTATCCAGCAGTTGGGACATGTCTGAATATTGTTTAAAACAGACTATTGTGATCTAGTCATGTTTGTGCAACAAACATAAACATGAAAAAAATGAGCAATAAACAAAATATACATGCAATTATCATTAACAGCCTTGTAAGCAAGAATGTTCCTGATTTAAAAGTTTCAGTGGCTATCTAGTTTGAGACAAAATGTTAGGTTGTTGTTATTGATAAATTCAGATTTTGCATTAAAGAAAAATATTTGTTTGATTATTTTTTCTTGCAACAACTTTGGTAACAGTGTTGAATGTTTCAGACTGACAAATGCAGTCAGCACATTGTGTAAAAACTGAGAAAATAGAACTATTATTTACTTGTCTTCCTGACATGTAGGTCAAATGATGTCACTTCCTGGGTGTCACAAGTTTGTGGAATTTTGAGACCTTTTCTTTTGTATGTCCTGTTGTTATTGTCTTTGTATGTATAAAAATAAAAAACTGAACTCACCATGCATTTGTTGGGCTTTTCACCAGAATGGACTCTCATATGAATGAGCAGTTTGTATCGAGCATTGAAGGGCTTGTGCCGACGGACACATCCTGCCCAGAAGCAGGTAAATTCCTCGCCTTTTCGCTGATCTATATGAACCTTCTCTATATGTCTCACCAGTTCTTCTTTCAACCCATAGGTAGCCCTACAATCCATCCATTTGCATGGCTGTTCTTCACTCAGGTGTTCATTCATTCGCTCAGCTCCAGGAAGCCCACTAAGTCCACTAAGTCCCAAATCATTCTTCAACTGCTGCAGTGTAGGAAGCTTTTCTGATACTTCTGTCTGAGTATTGTGAAAGTTAAGGTGCTGGGTTTGATCCTTGGTGGCGTCTGAGTCAGTGCAGAGATACTGAAGGAGTTCTTCCTTGTGTAGAAGCTTCTTGTAACAAAGATGAAATTCAGCAACAGGTTCTTGCTTTGGAGACTTGGGATACAAACATCCTTCTGGAGGTTTCTCCTGCGGCTCTGGTGTGCAATTGTAGAGAAGATCCTGGGTCTCAGGTGGACCGCAGAGAGTTGAAAGAGATGGAGAAGTCAAACATAGGTCTGATATCGAGCCAGATGAGTGGCTAGAGGAAGGGGAAGAGAAGGATGGAGAGAAGGCACTGAAAGATGATGTGGACAGGGAAGAGCAGAATAAGGAAGGGGACAATGTGTCGTTATGTACAACCGAGAGAGTGCAGGATGTGTCACTCTTTACGCCGCTGATGACTCTTTCTGTGGAACAGACCAAGTCGAGCTCATCTGTTGTTATCGACACAGGCGACTCATACAAGCTACACATCTTCAGACCTTCCATGTGAACCGCTTGGTTTAAAGAGGACAGGTACTTTTCATCATTGTTAACAAGGCCACACTGGTCCAGCTGTGCAACCGCTGGACTGAGACCAGCAGGCCTCATGACGTTCTTCCAGTTACTTTCCCTCTGAATGTGGATCATCAAATGGACACTGTAGAAATTATTCAGGGGTCGCAAATGTTTTTCAAGTAGTGACACACCTGTGATGATTCACAAGGTACCTGGAAAGAACATCAGAAAAACGGATTAATTTCAACAGTAAATTCAA
This sequence comes from Sinocyclocheilus rhinocerous, assembly GCF_001515625.1. Classification (NCBI taxonomy): domain Eukaryota; kingdom Metazoa; phylum Chordata; class Actinopteri; order Cypriniformes; family Cyprinidae; genus Sinocyclocheilus; species Sinocyclocheilus rhinocerous. The sequence goes on along the minus strand of NW_015652333.1, from coordinate 1,126,827 downwards.
ATCAGAGATATCAGATCAAGTGTATTCACAGAAGACCTCAAGAGGAGCTGGAGGTGCATGTTGATGCTGAATGCAGGTTGACTGACAAGCTGGTGTTTTGTTTTTGAATGCAAAGAATGCAAAGCTCTGTTCAGTCCTTTCACCCATCACTGATTACTACAAAGGGAAAAGTTATAGGGTAATAATTATCATCAATATAATAATAACAATAAAAAGACCAAGAAAAAAAACATACTCATACATTACTATTCAAAAGTTTGGGGTTATTAGAAAATGAGTGCTTTTATTAATCAAAGATGCATTAAATTGATCAAAAGTGATGGTAAAAGATGATTATAATTTTACAACCGATTTCAAATAAATGCTGTTTTGAACTTACTATTCATTACAGAATCCTGAATAAAATGTATATGAAGTTTCCACAAAAATATTAAGCAGCACAACTGTTTTTAACATTGATAGTGAGCAGCAAATCAGCATATTAGAATGATTTCTGAAGGATCATGTGGCACTGAAGACTGGAGTAATGACTGCTGATAATTCAGCTTTGCCATCACAGACATAAACAACATTTTAAAATGTTTAAAAATAGAAAATAGTCATTTTAAACAGTAATACAATTTCACTGTATATACTGTTTTTACAAATAAATGCAATCTTGAAGAGCAGAAAGAGATTTCTTTGAAAAATGTTACAGACCCCAAACTTCTGAACTTGTCTTTTTTTTTTTTTGGTGGCAATATGTCAGATTACTGCCATGTAAGCCATACAGAAAATGTTTTCTGTAAATGGAAACAGATTTAGTAATAGGTCACAGTAGAAATCTAATTTGCTAAGCATATGACTACAAACAAAAAAGATACACAAAAAAAAGATTATGCATATTTCCAATAAACAGATTTGAGTCATGCTAATATTGTACTACTTGTTCATCAAAAGCTGGATTATGCTGCATTCACAATGACAGTGATTAAATTGGTGTAGTCTCAAGATGTTTGTTTCCAGTAGGTGATCCTGCCTGGTCTCAAATAGAAAAACAGAAAATAAACCATTTGTCACTGTGAATCTCAGTCAGCGTGAACTTCCCTTTAAACCACAGTCTTAATTGTACAAGAATGCCTGTGTTATTGCAGCTCCTCTTCTTAACGGACCATACCACCTAACCACACTCCTCAGGGGTGACATCCACAGCCGCTGAAAGCTTGCAGACCGCCGAGGTCAGAATCACTGCATTAGTAGCCAATATGCTTCAATAAAAACTCTGTCAGTCCTCTCATGAATTGTACTTGATTATGGTGTGTTTTTCTTCTCTTTGAGGGTGCAGGTAGCAATGTTCAGACCCAGTAAATATGAACAGAGAGACATTTGTGCCCTGACAGATTGCTTGGAACCTCTGGCAGTAGAGGATGCAGAGATCTGGTACCAAAAGCAGAGATTCTAATGTACTACATCCCTCAGCTAATGAGAAGCAGGCCTGGAACAGTGGGCAAGAGTCTTCAAGAGGTCTCTCCTGTCCAACACTCACATTACTGTGGTGAATTCAAGCGCGCTTTAACACTCCGCACACTTTCGCTCAAGTGATCCAGTGATGTGCTGCCATGATTGAGCTGGCCAGTTAAAATGAGTCCTCAGGGGCGCTGCTGCTTTGAATGCACCCATTAAAAGGGCTTAATATGTCAAATCCTTTTCCCACATTGTATTTATACCACTGTAAATGAAGATAAAATTAAAGTTTAAAATCACAGAAGAGAAAGTGTAGCACTTCTGCTCTTGCAAAAAATTTTGTGTGTTTGTGTGTGTGTGGCGGTTTAGGTTTATGCCTCCTTACAGTAAATGTGTTATTTAAATAGAAACATATGGGTCACAGTGGTTTTCTCTCACAGAATAAGTGGCGAGGAACCTTATTAGCAAATTATAATGACTAAATGTCTGACAAAATATCACAAATATATTATACATTACTCTGAAAACCATAATTCAGAATCCTATTTTATGTCTAATTAAACACGCACACACATTAAACTTTAATGACATCTATTTAACAAATGCATTTGTTTACCCACAGAAAAAAAAAAAGAAGAAGAAGAAATCTCCACATAATCATGGGAAAACCATGGCATGACTAATGGACTGATTCAGTGTAATTGGCCTAATATGATTCTCGGACTATGCAGAATTTTGACCTTTTGCACTCAATGAACCTTTTTATCAGACTGTTGTCTCAAGTAGTGGTTCACTAATGTGTTGTTGTCCGTCTTGCTTTCATCCATAAAGAACTTAAAGGAACACGCCACTATTTTTGAAAATAGACTCATTTTCCAACTCCCCTAGAGTTAAACAGTTGAGTTTTACCGTTTTCGAATCCATTCAGCCGATCTCCGGGTCTGGCGGTAGCACTTTTAGCTGCAGCTTAGCATAGATCACTATTTTCAGGCGCTGCGTAATATCATTGCGCCTGCTGCACCCATGGTACGGCAGCAAAGTTCCTTGATTATTACGCCGGAATGAGAGTTTAGTTCCTAGCTATATCGGCCGAGAAAATCGCAACTTTTCATTTTTCGTCGGTCTAAGTACACGATGTAACTACCGAAGAGTCGAGTTTTAAATAGGAAAAATATAGAAACTCTTTGACCATTTTTGAGCGAGATGCTAGCGGTCTAATCAGATTCAATGATCTATGCTAAGCTACAGCTAAAAGTGCTACCGCCAGACCCGGAGATCTGCTGAATGGATTCGAAGTAAAACTCACTCAACTGTTTAACTCTAGGGGAGTTGGAAAATGAGCCTATTTTCAAAAATAGTGGAGTGTTCCTTTAAAATATACCAACACTAAAAAATCTTGCACCTTTGCACTTATTTGTTCCTGCTGGAAAATCAAGCTTAAGCTGGTAGTGTTTGGGAACATGCTAGTAGCCATATCGGCCTAGAAAATCTCAACTTTTCATTTTCCGTCAGTCTTAGTACACTTGTAACTACAGAAGAGTCAAGTTTTAAATAGGAAAAATATCGAAACTCTTTGGTCATTTTTGAGCGAGATGCTAACGGTCTAATCAGATTCAATGATCTATGCTAAGCTACAGCTAAAAGTGCTACCGCCAGACCCGGAGATCGGCTGAATGGATTCGAAAACGGTAAAACTCAACTGTTTAACTCTAGGGGAGTTGGAAAATTAGCCTATTTTCAAAAATAGTGGCGTGTTCCTTTAATGGAGAAACATCATATGCCACTCTTGAAGCTATTCAATAATGTTCAGACTTTACCAGAGGTCTTTAAAAGTCCCTCCACTCGAAATCTGGGTATATTAAACACCTCAGCTGAATTCAGTTTTAGACAAGATGAAAATGTACACCTTTAAGCTGTATTTTTGTATCACTACATAATATTTTGTCATCAGGAACTTTCAGAATGATGCTGAATGAAAATAACCTGCCAATAATCACCTTTAAAAAATGAGTTTTAAAAGAAATTGCTAAGTGATATTGGAACAAACTCATAAGACTGAGAAAACCATATGATTTCATTTAAGGAATTCTTTCATTTTAATATTACCACAGATTGCTAAACACAGCTGTGTAATCTGACTGGGAAATGAGTACTTATTTAGCAATAAATACATCTGTCTTCATTTTCAGAGCACTTCTTTTCTAGAACAAACATTATAAACGTTATACGTTATAAAATGTGCTTTTTTTTTCATATGCTTTTTTTATTATCATGCTGTGTAATGTTGTGCAAGTTGTTGGCCAAACTTGTGGCTGGCATGCTTATTGTCTCCAGAACGGGTATGAAAAGGTGACAAACGAATCTGCTTTGTAATTACTCTGATTTATTAGTTCGCTGCAGGTTTAGAAAGTATCATGTCACTTTCAACAACAAGCCAGACATCTTTGAAGTACACTCAAAGACCTGATTCAAGCTAAACTAGCAGGACTATACATCTATCCTTACTAAACATAAAATAATGAATGATGAGGGCAATTATCAATTGCCGCATTTACATTTAGTCATTTAGTAGATGCTTTTATTCAAAGAGACTTAAAAATGAGGAACAAGCAGTACTAGTTTATCATACATGAGCCAATAACACACGCAAGTTGAATAGTACTTAAAATATAGAAGCTAGAGCAGAAAAATGTTGAAAACTAAAAGAAATCTTTCAATAATAAGAGGAGTGCAGGAGTTCAGACACCTCACTAACAGCAGCTGCTGATCTAGTACCACAGAAAAACAATACAAGATACTATATGGACAAACAATTGTACTCCATCTTCATACACATCCACCTGAAGAGGCAGCATCAGCATTTTTCAATGCTTTTTTCAAAGCATCAATTTACTCTGGCTATGTGAAATCAAAGAAATATTAATCTAATTAAATTAGGGATGTCCAGAAATATATTTCTGGTCTTCTAATTCAGTATTATGTTTTGTATTGTATGAAAGAAACTAGTGAAACTGAAAAGGAAATCCCTATTTTATTACATGACAATGTATTAAACATGCAAGTATTCATTAGGTGAAAATTTCAATGACTATATGTTTAAACTGCTGTAATGAAATCCAGACAGTTACTTTATTCAATATGAAATATCACTTTCTCATCCAAACCCATGGAATCAGTCATGATAGCCTTACAAAGCATTACTCGCATCAAATAATATCCATAAATATCCATCCATAAAACTGGACGTACAGATTTTTTAAAAAGCATACATAAAGGTATAGGCAGTGAATTGTTCATATTAATGTGTAAATATTTTTAATAAATAAAAATATATTAATATTAAATATTAAAATGTAAAAAAAAAGTTATTTTAAATTGTAATCATATCAAATAAACACCCCCAAACCATTAAACTAGGTTTATAAGTACTGCAATTTTCATTATTAGTTCATTATTCCTAATATATTAATTAATGTTTATGAATTGAACCTTACTGTGAAGTGTAACCAAATTTTCTACAAAACTTTCCTATTTAAATAAAAAGCAATTGATCAGGATACTGAGAAATCAACTACAGACCCATACCTTGTATAACTTCATAAAGACACACAGTATAAATGTATACCTGTATAACTGCCATAGTGGTATATGGGAGCTCCACAGTGGTCCACTGGCCATATTGTGGCACCAGTACATATATATTTTTTGTATAGTGATGGAAGTGTTTGTATACGTGGACTTCTGTCTCACTGGGAACATAAATGACCAATATAAAAGGATCCTGGCGTCTCACATTACCGACTGTTATTAAAGCAGTGACGGAAGGACGCATCACTGAAGAACTAAGGCCGACCGCACTGCCACCCCGTCAGTCCAAACATTTACAAGCAAGTGCAAATCTGTGAGAAAACTTGAAGCCAGGAAATTCCACTGAAATGACAGTGGTTGAATCCAAACCACAAGCCATGGACAGAGCTTCTCTACTGAATACAGCGGGTGGACAGACAGTACGTGCAGCCAGTACTTACACACTCCACACATCTGCCAACGGCCTGGCGTTTAAGGAGATGAGACCTCTTTAAATTGCACACGGTTAATTGGTTGTGACTTGTATTCCATATTTCAATAAATCTATTCTGGTTGAGTAAATGTTTATGATCACGGATTTATAAGATGATGTTTAAATGAAGAGCAACTTGAAATCTGGTGAAAACTGATTTGATGTAATGCAATACTCTGGGTGAAATACAAGTTAGGCTCAACCAATTTGCATTTGAGGTATAAATGTTGATTAAAACAACAAAAATAATTTTTTGACTCATTCCTCTTTTTTATTAAAGTCAGAAAAAAACTGAAATTGAGACCTGAACTTTTTCTTCCCTGTTGTGATTTATATTCCAGTGAAACAGCTATAAAATGTGAAATAAATAAATAAAATGTAGGGAGGGACTTGATTTGGTGTATCGGGAATTGATTGGATCTTATGGCTTGCTAACTGCTGTGATAATTAAATCAAACAAATTGGACAATCTTATTTCCCAGCCCACGAGCCAGCACACATGTCAACAGAGAAGAGATGTTATAGCCAGGAGGAGGGCATGCTAATGTTTTTTGATGAAAGATTATGGGCATACATCTTTAAAAAATAAATAAATAATATTGATGTGCACAAATAAATCACTCTTAATAAACACTGTAGCATTCCATAAAAATATGAACTGTTAATTTTTGTTTCATGGCAAGTTAAAAAATAACTCAAGGTTATGGTGAGGCACTAATAATGCAAGTGCTTTGTAAAGAAATATCCTGTTAAATTTAGGGTTAAGAAATGGTGTAAAAATATGGTGACAAAGTTTCAGGTATTATGGGATGGCATATTTGTGTCTGTATTACTTTCCTTTATAACCACATAATTCATTAAATGAAATAAATATACCTTCAACTATCATTTGGCATAACGTTACATTATTTTACAGTAAAATGTAATATAATGTGATGTTCAATTAAACTCAGTTAACAGGTTTTTACACTAACAATTTTAGCTTCATCTAAAAAGAAATTACAAACTTTATTTCACAGTGTGAATGGGGAACAATTTTTAAAGGCCCTCAGTCATATTAAAAAAAAGAAAACTGCCCTCCTGTATTTCCAATCAGGTTTCCAAAGCTAAGCTCCTTTAACTTTGCTTACTGTAAATACATCTTTAAAATGTAAATGGATGCTTCCTCAGAGGTGTGGAGGAAGAAAAGCTCATAAAAGACAAATCTAGATATAGTTTCACCTATAAAGCGCACCACACAAATAAAACTGAGTACAGAGATGAAGTGTTTTTTGGACTTGCAGTGAAAATATCTGATGATCCCCCCACAGTGTTCTTGTTGGTCTCAGATATAAAAAAAATCAGCATTCCATGAAAGTTTATGGAATCTCTGCATTTTAGGCATGAAGGCCCATTACGTGAGGTCTGTTCTTTTTAAACGGTTAAAGCCAGAGTCAACTGGAACCTTAAAGTTCTATTTTACTGTCCCTGTCAACACGATCATCATCACATTCAATAATCTTTAAAAGCAGACCTAAACCACAGCAATATAATAGTGGTATAATGTTTTCAAGACATTTACATGGACATGAAAATGGATTTGACAGTCACTGAAGCGTTTGTTTAGGAACTTTTGGAGTAATAAATGGCCAAAAAAAATAACTTGTCACTGTAGTGATTTACAGCACTGCAACAATGCTGGCAGCATATACTGGAGCAGCCCAAAATCATCACAGAGAACCAAGAGACACCTGTGAACGGATGTATGAACAATGAGTACAGCGGTTTGCCTAACAATAAGGATTGTTAAGAGCCAGTAGATCATTATTCCTGCACGTTATAAATCACAAGATTTAGATGGTGCATATTGCTGGATGTCTCATCTTGTTACAGGAGAATATAATATTATATATATATATATATATATATATATATATCAGAGTGTGGACGGTGCATCAGTCTCAGTATTTAGTGTTACAAACGAGCTTGTGGGGAGGAATTTTTTTATATCATATATAATAAATATAATCATAATCTATCTTTTAATATGAGTTTTCTCTGCATTAGAGTTTGCATAATATTCAGTGATAAAATCCAATTTGCAATTTATCACACTAAATTTATATTCAACATTTAATCAAACGTGTAATCACAATCTGCCGTGCAGCGCAGAACACAAACAGCGACATCTGCCGGATATCGGAGGAAATGCACATTTCATACTTACACAACTTTGTCTGCAGCCAATATGACATTTAGAAAAAAAAAGTTTATTTAATTATATGAAGGTTTCAAAAATGTCATATTTGACATTAAACAAACGTGGAAGCAAAGATCCATATAACATGCACAGGCCTTGAAAATTTACCATCCAATCAGAGTGCTAAAAAACATCACAAATGTGAACAATTAATGATGCAAGATGCAAACGGGGGACCCCCATTTTTGTTAAAGGATCATAACACAATTTAAATATACTGAAGATGAAGTGTAACAATGCCTTAAACCTTTACTTAAGTCCCCACTATGATTTTGAAGTCTCTTCACATTGTAGTACGCAGGTACATACACACAAAACAAAATTCCCAGATTATGAGAATGATTGTTACTTATAAGGAATATGTAAATGTTACTTAGAATGTGACTGGGATTTCAATGGGAAATAAAGGGAACATGAGTTAACAGGTGTCTCTAGGCCATGTAATGGTATCACAGTGAAACGTGAACTGCCTTTTTTCCCCAGCAACCGAACTGGACACTCAAAAGCTTGTCTGTTTTGGTTCCTATGGATACACATGCTTGGAAACCAAGAAAACACTATGAAATAATAAAGGATTCATTTACGGGCCAGGTGTGATTAGATGAAGATGCTACCTGCTCTCTCCTGTTCTGCAGCCACTGGGCGAGGAAGCTGGGTTTCTCACTGGCTGCAGGAGGACTAGGAACAGTGGCAGGGGAGGCAGGAGGACTGCCATTGGATTGTGACTCTGAAAAAAGATTATTTTAGAGCATACATTGTTCACAAGTGTGTGCATGCTTCTCACAATGATTTACAAAAAACACAGGAATACCATAAGAATAATCACAAAACCATATCCAAAAAAAAAAAAAAAAGCTAATTACATTTAAAATTATTTTTAAATACATTTTAGTAAAAAAAATTAAATTGTGTAAAATCAATTTAATTTTTTTTTTTTTTTTATGTAAATGTGATAGTTTTAGTCTTGCTGTCTCACCTGTGGAGGCACTCCACAGTTTGGGCCCTCTCCTCATGATATGGGGGCTTTGTACTGTACCAAACCAGGGAGACCGGGGTTCCTGTTGGCCAACCAGACGTCGAATAGCAGGGGAAGAGAAAGGGCTGTCCACATCTGGGGTGAAAGGAGCCGTCAAAGCGCTGTGCACACCCCCCACCGACGACTTGAAGACTGAACCAGGGGTCCTTAGTGGGACACCGAATCGAGGGGTCTCAGCAATGTCCTCTGTTCCTGACATCACTACAGATAAAACAGAAAAATAAAATCACTCTCTCTGGAGCGGTTTGATTCCTCTAGTATGTCACCAAGGGCAGTACTAGACTTCATATTTGGGATTAGATTTGCCCTTTGTTGGACGTTATCTAAGCGGCCTTACCTGAGCTGCTTGAAGAAGCTGATCTGGTGTCACTGCTGGCAGACTGAGACTTGACTCGGCCATTAGAGGCAACCGCATCCTGATGAGCCACCAGTCTCTGCGTCAGCTCACTCAGCAAAGACAGACATTCCCTACTGATGGCATTCCAGTTATGAGGGTGACCACCTACATATGCAGGTTGCGTTAGTTTACCAGTCATGAACAGCAATGAGTTTAGAATTCTCTGAAAGTATTTAGTTTGTACCTGGCTGACTCAGACTGAAGACTTCTAGTCTGCGTGAGGGAGAATGTTGTGATAACAGAGCGAGGTCTTGTAGAGCGAAAAACTGTAAAACAGTCAGTTAATCAGTTAAGAAACTTTAACATTTTTAAACAGGTATCAGTGACATTTAGGATCTGTTTTCAGGGTTTCAGCATGAATTTATGAATTTCCAATTTTTGATGATGACTGGCTAACAACTTTTTATTGCAATACATTTTACAGAGGTTGTACTCACAAAAAGCAATATTTAACAGGTAAGTTTAACAATGTATATTCACTACAGACATTTTCATAACTTAAGATTTTATTCATTTCCATGAGCCTAGAGATCATTTTTAAAATTATTGACCCTAGATTTTTTTTTTTTTTGAAAAATAAAGAAAAAACCCTAACCTTCATGACTAAAGTGTTCGTCTCAGCCAAAACTTTGGGAAGACATTGCACTGCATCCTCAGTAAATGTGGACTGCACCGGAAAACTGTAGGCCTGAAGATGCACAACCAGCCATCAGGTTCATTTTCAAAACAGGTACTAGAGTAATGTCATTTGCTTTGATATATCCTACAATAAAACCTTCACATTTAAGTACCTCTGTGACATAAATCCTGAAGAGAAGCACAGTGAGATACCAGGTGAAATACAGGAAAGTGCCACTGATCGTCAGGTGGTAAAGGAGGGAGAAATCTAGAAGTCCAGTCAGTGAATCCAGTGGTTGGAGAGAACTATAAAGTTGCGAAAGCGATATAGGATTTATGAATATTCTTGAATATGGGTTCATGTTACTTTAATTCACATTAGTTAAACATTCCAGTTTTGGCAGACTAAAGTTCCCAATCTGACCTGTCTATCTGTAGATGAAGTGTGCTGGAGATCCAGGTTTTAGGAGCATACCCTAAGAAAGTTAAAACAACAATTAAAGAGAATCTAGCAGGAAAACAGATCATTTTTAGAGGATGTATCTCTGATCATCAGTGTAACTTACCAAAAAAGAAATAGAGAGCAGCAAAATTCCTGGCTGAATATAAGGACTGAATAACACTGCACTTGACCACCATTGGCAGACAGCCCTTGAACCGCGGATATTTGTATTGCTTCACAACCAATGTGTGAGGGACAAAAGAGATTTGCATTAATAAATTATTAATGGAAGCATTAATGATTCAGCTATTTCTCATTCAATCCTACAAGACATTTTACAAATGGATACTACACAGTGGTAGACTGATATACTGTCATGGCGAATATATTGGTCAGCATTTTGCATTTTTTAAATTATCCGTCAATGGCTGATTAAACTCAAACACAGGACTTTTATTTTGACAGGTCTGTGAACCTAGCGCCCTTCTGAAGGAGTTGAACCTTGTGATTCTTGTTTTCCCAATTACTTCTTTCAAACAGACTAATTTTCAAAATATTTCTAATTATTTGACTAAATATTGCGGAAAATAAATATCAATTAAATGCAGCATTTGCTTTACATGTGTTCTATGCCATCTTTAAATTAAACAGTGTAATATCATATATTATATTGGCCACATCTGCCACCCTGCTTTCAAAGATATTAGTAACAGCCTTCAAAACAATAAAAACCACATCAGTCAACCACTATGTGTAACATCTAACAATTAATCTAAATAGCCAAATACTTACTTGTATGGGTTGAAAGGACACATAGTACATATTTTGAACCACTCCCAAGAAACTATGACTGTATCCCATGAAGGCCCCAGCCAAGAGAAGAAAGAGATGATACTCATTCAGACAGGTCACTACTTCACCACTACAGAAGCAAACATAAAATATGGGACAGTTATTTTTCACATATTGTTAGAAATTGCATAAAGCAACAATAGCATGTCAATAAAAACCAAACAAAGACAGAGACTGCATTTCATCTGTATTTTAGAGGTGCACTTGGCCTATATTACGGTAAGCCTGACCTTCTGGTAATTTTAAGATACGATTACTCAGAGTTCATTAAAACAACTTAAGATAACTGTATGAGTGTCAATCTCTTGGCCTGGGGTCGAATGAACCACAGTGCCTGGAATACAATTAATGAAACCCGATCCTCTAAAAACGTCGACGGATCAGCGTATGTGGGACAAACAGAATCAGGTCATAACCCACCTCTCACTTTGCCTGCAGGGAATTCCCAGAGTGCTGTAACGTCCCCCGATGGTAACAGAAGCACACCACATTACCAGCATGCCCATGGTGCAGTAGACCAAAGAATGGACACATTGCCGTGGGTGAAGCACCGTACCCAGGAGAGCCATGCGTGAACATGGAATGGAGGGAACCACTTAATGAAACACAAAGAGTGTAATAAACAAATATTCAGCATAACCTGTAATGCAATGCAATAATTGCAAATGAAATGATTTTGCACATCCATAAAAGATCAATCTAGTTTACTCACAAGTGTAAAACTCCAGGTTGAAAAGGCCAGTGATCAGAACCACCCCACACAGCACCACAAGGGTAAAGATGGTGCTTGAGGCCGTCAGAAGACTTGTGCATTCTGAAAGCAATGTTTGAAAAGCTGACTAATGTGCAATTCACATATCCATATATATCATATTTGATACGTGTAAATTACAATCAACATGACCAAAACTTTGCTGGAAAAAATGTTGCTGATTGATAGTATGTCATGATGTAACATTTCATCTGATTGATAGTTTATATTTTTTAGCAAGTAAAATCCAAAAAATGTCCCTCTTCAGGTTGTGGTACACATGTCTATTTGTTGTGAAGTTTTAACTGGTTTATATAAAGTGAACATAAGTACTTTTGTATTGTTGGTTATATTTCAAGATGAAAATTTTCCGGATTTAATTGACTTTGGTTTACTTGATTATTCATGCATCATTTTTAATAAACACACGTTAAATGTATCAAATATGATACATCAGGCTTTTGAGGAACATTTATTTGTACATCTCTGTCATTATTGTATTGCATATGTTTTATACACTTCAATAAAAAATACAGACCTCTGATAATAAAACCAAGCATTCGAATATCATTAAGACATATTATTGGTTTACAGAGTGACAACTGATATTTATATGCATTTTATGTATGTAGTCTGTTATACTGTTATAAACATCTCTTTGATTTACATTACAAGCTATAAGAAATTCATCATACCATGGATCATAGAGTTCTGATTAATCAAATATTATACAAAACATAAAACACATGCAAACGTTTTTTATATCATCTAAAGGATCAATAAATCGTTTCTTTAAAAGAATAATAAAACTGATTTCTCACTATTATTTCATAAATCAGGGTTTAGCACAGTATGTATATTATGTCCCTTAAGGTCAGAACTACTGCTTATATAAATAATCTATTCACACTCGAGCACGTCTCAGTATCAGTAACGTATTGTAATTATGCATTTTGTTAGACACTCGTACTCGTTTCCTCACCTGAAATCCACTGGATGGGGTGAAACAAGCTGAATCTACTCAAGAGCACAAAGACTGCAGTTGTCACGGGCAAGAGAAGCACTGACCATGCAATGCTCGCCACCGCCCTCCATATCACAACCTGAAAATAAACGAGATGAGAATGTGGTCTAGCTTAGGCACAGTTCACACACCTTTGCTTGTCAGCCTGTTTCAAACACAATCTTTCTACGAATTATAACTTTAAACGATAACTCTAATTCCGCACAAATAATTAAATAATTCAATACACTTTATCAAGAACAGACAATACATTTCACTATAACAGTGCATGATAATATCCAGAAGTCTTTTATATACACTGTCGACTAAACACTAACTTCCTAGTTGGTTAGTTCCCGTCCAGTTATTTAATCACGATTTATATTTAACCAGTCCTTACCTTTCTTATAAACCAACAATTCTGTTTCAGCGAAAACATTTTATCATTCTTGTTTCAGTTCTGCATCACTTGAGTAAAATCCATATCAACATGGCAAAAGTGTGGAGAGTACCCGCGCCACACATTCGAAGGACCTCATAAGGACCGCTGCGAGTGCGTCTGATTTACTGCCTGAATACAATCACACTTAAAGGGGCAGTTCACCCCAAAATTAAAAACTACGCCATTATTAACTGACCCTCGTGTAGTTTATGACTTTCTTGCTTCTGTAGCACATAAAAGATGATATTTGGAGAAATATGTGTTTTTCGTTAATTAATGGTCAACGGTCAAATAAAACTATTTGATCAACATTCTTCAACATTTCTTCTTTTGTGATCTGCAGAAGATCAGAAAGGTCATAAATGTTTGGAGAGACTTTATATAAATGTTAGTAAATGTTTAGTAAATGTAAATTAATTTAAATTTTTGGGTGAACTATCCCTTTAAAGAGATAACGTTAGTCCATCCATAAATGTAAATCCTGCACAGATTTATAGCCGTTCTTTTTAAAATGTAAAAACGTTACTATTGTGAAGCATATTACATATAAATTAATTGTATCACTGAATTACATACGCTAACTATCCTAATTAAAAAGCAAATAAATGAATAAATTACATTTATATTTAATGTTAAACAGTATTTCATTATACACAATGTTTTGTGGGCATTACATCAAACAACAGTCTAAAAAAAACTGTAATGAGTCAATACGTAAGAAATAATTATACTCCTTAATTAAGTTTCGATCATGTTGTTTCTTAATTATTTAAACATACATATTAAAAAAAATCACAATACATTTATTTTAAAGTATTATAGGCATTGAGCAGCATAAAGAGGCGTAGACAGACACAAAAAAAATTCGTGAAATAATAATTGTCAGTTGTGTATTCCTTTCGCTTCATTCTGAATTAAAGCGTTTTTCTCTCGATGAGTGCCATTTGCTAAAGTGATGTTGCGTCTTTCCAGACTGGTTCTGCTTTTATCAATCTCTCGGCGGGTCTTGGTCTCAAAAGCGTTAGTGGGTAATATCTGGGTTGAACTGACAGACATCTCCGTCTGGACGCCTTTATGCACCACCGGCTTTTGTCCGGGTCTCTGCGGTATGGCGGGCAGTGACAGCTGCTCCCGCTGAGCCTTCTTGTCCTCCCAGAGCTTCAGAAGACGCCGCTGGTTGTTGGTCATATCCTTCAGGTTCTGTTGCAGGGACTGGACCTGGTCCTCCAGCAGAGTCTTCGAGGTCACGGTGTTGGCCAGTTCGGATGTCAGTTCATCAATCGTCAAACTTAATTTGCCCGCTTTTTCAACTAGTGAATTGCACTCGCGCTCCTTCTCGTGCAGGTCGTTGATTATATCCTTGGTGGTTTTACCGTTAAATTTAGGACTGGCCTCTAAACCAATTTCAGCCCGCAGGACCTTCACTTGTTTCCGCAGTCAAACACAATCTTTCTACGAATTATAACTTTAAACGATAACTCTAATTCCGCACAAATAATTAAATAATTCAATACACTTTATCAAGAACAGACAATACATTTCACTATAACAGTGCATGATAATATCCAGAAGTCTTTTATATACACTGTCGACTAAACACTAACTTCCTAGTTGGTTAGTTCCCGTCCAGTTATTTAATCACGATTTATATTTAACCAGTCCTTACCTTTCTTATAAACCAACAATTCTGTTTCAGCGAAAACATTTTATCATTCTTGTTTCAGTTCTGCATCACTTGAGTAAAATCCATATCAACATGGCAAAAGTGTGGAGAGTACCCGCGCCACACATTCGAAGGACCTCATAAGGACCGCTGCGAGTGCGTCTGATTTACTGCCTGAATACAATCACACTTAAAGGGGCAGTTCACCCCAAAATTAAAAACTACGCCATTATTAACTGACCCTCGTGTAGTTTATGACTTTCTTGCTTCTGTAGCACATAAAAGATGATATTTGGAGAAATATGTGTTTTTCGTTAATTAATGGTCAACGGTCAAATAAAACTATTTGATCAACATTCTTCAACATTTCTTCTTTTGTGATCTGCAGAAGATCAGAAAGGTCATAAATGTTTGGAGAGACTTTATATAAATGTTAGTAAATGTTTAGTAAATGTAAATTAATTTAAATTTTTGGGTGAACTATCCCTTTAAAGAGATAACGTTAGTCCATCCATAAATGTAAATCCTGCACAGATTTATAGCCGTTCTTTTTAAAATGTAAAAACGTTACTATTGTGAAGCATATTACATATAAATTAATTGTATCACTGAATTACATACGCTAACTATCCTAATTAAAAAGCAAATAAATGAATAAATTACATTTATATTTAATGTTAAACAGTATTTCATTATACACAATGTTTTGTGGGCATTACATCAAACAACAGTCTAAAAAAAACTGTAATGAGTCAATACGTAAGAAATAATTATACTCCTTAATTAAGTTTCGATCATGTTGTTTCTTAATTATTTAAACATACATATTAAAAAAAATCACAATACATTTATTTTAAAGTATTATAGGCATTGAGCAGCATAAAGAGGCGTAGACAGACACAAAAAAAATTCGTGAAATAATAATTGTCAGTTGTGTATTCCTTTCGCTTCATTCTGAATTAAAGCGTTTTTCTCTCGATGAGTGCCATTTGCTAAAGTGATGTTGCGTCTTTCCAGACTGGTTCTGCTTTTATCAATCTCTCGGCGGGTCTTGGTCTCAAAAGCGTTAGTGGGTAATATCTGGGTTGAACTGACAGACATCTCCGTCTGGACGCCTTTATGCACCACCGGCTTTTGTCCGGGTCTCTGCGGTATGGCGGGCAGTGACAGCTGCTCCCGCTGAGCCTTCTTGTCCTCCCAGAGCTTCAGAAGACGCCGCTGGTTGTTGGTCATATCCTTCAGGTTCTGTTGCAGGGACTGGACCTGGTCCTCCAGCAGAGTCTTCGAGGTCACGGTGTTGGCCAGTTCGGATGTCAGTTCATCAATCGTCAAACTTAATTTGCCCGCTTTTTCAACTAGTGAATTGCACTCGCGCTCCTTCTCGTGCAGGTCGTTGATTATATCCTTGGTGGTTTTACCGTTAAATTTAGGACTGGCCTCTAAACCAATTTCAGCCCGCAGGACCTTCACTTGTTTCCGCAGCTCCTTGTTGTCCAAAGTCAGTTGCTTTAATTTCTGTTTAAGCGCTTCGGTTGATCTCATTCGAGACTCGTATTGTCTCATTTTCTCCCTCATCATATTCTCACGGTGCAAAGCATCGTCTCTTTCCTTCCGGCACTTTTCCAAAAGCTTTAAAGTTTCGTATTTGGACACCTTTTCCACTTTCCCAGCCATCATTCATTTGCAGTCTTAAATGCAATATTGAAAAGACATGTTCTGTTATACAGGTCGTCGGGTCAAATCCTCTTTAAATAGTTTTTCCATTTGCAGGTCATTAAAATAACAATGGCAGGAGATACCTGTGAATGCAGTGATCCAAAAATCAAGCCTTCTTATTTTTGATCCGCTGTGTAAAGGGAAACGGTGACTTGTGAAGCTGACATTCCTTCACAAAGGTTATAGGTTTGGGAGGCAGCTTCGGTGTAACTCTAAGCTAAGGCTAGAATGACCATTAATTAGGACACACCACACATTGGCACAGTTTCAAGTGACACAAATTTTCTATTTGTTAATTTGGAAAATGTAGCCGAGCCATTTCATAACACCAGTGCCAACTTAAAAAAAAAAATTTTTTATCTACTTAATCTAATGACTGTGATGAATAAAGGTTAAAAGTGCACTGCTGATGGTGTTCGGAGATATACGAAACTTTGCACTGTATCAGATACTGACATCAAAGACAAGATAGATTTAATCTATGAAAATAACCTTTGTTTGTGAATCTTGATGATGCTGAGAATGAAATTCTATGATCTGCTTTAAAACCACTTGGCTATCAGTATCATCATCAATCATTGAGACATTATAAATGGAAAAAAAAAAAAAAAAAAACTTTATACGCTCAGCATCTGCTCACAATTTAGGTCTGTATTTGTGTGCATGTAATTTTAAATGGGGAAAAAAGACCTGCTAAATATTTATTACAATGTGACATCTTGGAATACAATGAACTGTTCTAGGCATGTATCTGGTTTTAAGGAAAGGTACAGATCTATTAACAGATCTCTCAAAAATATAGTGTAAAAATAATATTAAAAAAACACAATGGCCACCACAGAGAACTGAAAATTTGTAAAATATTTCATTAAAGTCTAGCTTTGATTTCCAACTTTATTAAAATTGAAAAATGTAATTAGTTTCTGTGTGTATGTGCAATTCAACTCATATTTTATTTTTTCCCCATCCCTTTTTTCTGCTGGCACTGTAATTGCCAGAAAGTGGTAGAAACAGGAGAGTGACCCTTTGAAAACCATCTCAAGCTCAATTATCAAATGAATATTTAAAGCACAGCTACACAGTATATACATGTCCTCTACTTTGTAACAGTAACAGGTGTCTGAACCTCAAATCAGAAAACATCAAACATGTTGTCGATGTTTATCTCGAGGTTTCGCTGCTCACCTACAATCATAAACATACCAAAATAAAGGCTTTACCTTCACAGACTATAAGATGAAGAAATCCAGACAGCCCACAATCTCATTATCAAGATACCTGATTCTCTCTAATAAGGCAAGAGGAGAAGCTGCAATTACAGAAGAATAACAGTCTCTCGAGGAGCACAGATTATGTACAGGAAGTCTGGTCTCATGTTAACATCTCGTCAAATGCAAATGTCTTATTTTCCCATCAGCAACTACAATCAAATGACACTTGGCTCATCTAAAAGTGCTGGCATTTATATGCCATTTCATCATTATTAAGAAGTGCAGCAGTCAAAGCACGTGAGAGAGTGCCACCTCACTGAACTCCTGTGTTTACCCAAGGCTGTAATTCAGTTTGCCTTTGTGGATGAAGTGTTGGTCGCTGTCAATGGCTCATTGTGAACCTTTGATGAATCCATCTCATATGTACTGAAGAAACATGTCTGAAAAAAAGAGAGACGGCACAAATCTTTCAGACTCTGACAGCACTTTTGTCCCCTAAACACTGCATTCCCTAATTAAATGAATGTAATTGATGGCACATGATAGCCATAAGGATATGGTTCTGTTCACAAACTGGCATGTTTCCAAGCCAGTCATTGACTACTGCTAGTGTTTCCACGAACACACCCCTCCACTGGGGAAACACATTTGACACCAACCTGTTTGATCCTTTAATGCTGCAAGAAGCAGTGCCGAAATACTGACAATGAGTTGCTAGTTCAGTTACAAAACTTTACTGTTATAAAATCTAGTGTTCTTGCAACAAAAGATGCATTTTAGTCAAAGTTTCAGCTAATATGTTTCGCTTGTATTGTTTTAATGAGTGCATAATCATATGCATACATGTTAGGGATGCAATGATATTACAATACAGATAAGCCAGAAATTATGTTTAAATTCTATACTATATTGTCTAAATAAATTAAATATAAAATACTCAATTTTAAACCAGTCAATCTAAGCATAACAACATTATAACGTACAGTATGAAAAATTGATATTCATTTTGAGATTTGATAAAGATCTTGACATTTAACAGTGTGTTATTATATTATTAATTTAAAAAAAATCATAAGTGTGTATTAGGTGCCAGCAAAGCTAATCTAAATGTAAAAATAAGGAAAATTGAGCATGCAATACAATTAAATATCCAATATTGGCTGATATATCAAAAATGGACTGATACTGATGAACTAATTCAGTAATATAACTAGTAACAAATGCTACCAATATATTGTGCATCCTGAATATGTATTGTGTATTCTGTTCATAATAGATAATGCGAATCACATTAATTTATAATGTATAAAGATTCTTAAAAACATACCTTGCAACCAACTGCAAGTAGGATGTGAAGAATCACGATGGTGGATATAATCGCAATGGAAATCCTTGGTTTATCGTCCCTGATGGCTGGCCAGAATGTCATTACCAGCACAGATCCTGAGAGACACAAAGCTACCACGATGGAGCACCACCTCAACCCTTCACTTGGTATTATCCACAATATCTGTTTTTCACACGAATGCACACAAACAGATAAATAAACTGTATCTTCAAAATAATAATAGAGAATGATTGAAAACAAACTATCAAATGTGTTTATCACACACAGATGTGGTAATTATGCTCAGATAAATGCACATTATATTAATGCATATATTATGACTGTATATGACTCACCACTGCAGGGATGTAGATGGAGAGAGAGTAACCATAGACACAGACTATCTGCATGAAGGAGTAGGACACCAGGCTTGTGATTTTCCTATTTCGCCAGGTGAGAAAACCCCATAGAGCTAAAGGCACTAACCATGCATAGCTGTATATTGCTGTGGCTGCCATAGTTACTGAAAAGCAATCAAGAGAACTAGTGTCATTTTTAGGGTGAGGCCAGAGGGTCTATTTTGTTTGGGTCATTTAGAGTTATTGTTTTTTTGTGGTATTCACAGCATTCTACTACTGTTCAAAAGTTTGGTGTTTTTTTTCCCCCTGAAAGAAATTAATGAATTAAAAGATGAATTAAATGTTATTAATTGTGACAATAAACACATGTATAAGTTCGTTACTTTTTTGTTACATTAAAAACTCAAGGTTATTTCAAACAACATATCTCTAACCTTTCCTGAAGTCTGGCACATATTTGTACTTTGGCTGACCGTAGTTCACAAGAAAACTGGAGATGTTTCCACTAATAGCGATGGCAAAAATAAGAGTGGCACAGATCCAGAAAGGTCCTACAAAAACAACATCGATTTCAGAATCGCGCAATAAAATAGTCTGCGATTTTTTTGCGTAACTTGTCAGTGAACTACGGCTGTGTGTAGTAAATTCTGCTCCATCTGAAAGCACGTGATGATGATTTCCTGCTGATTACAGAACCGGCATTACTATCAAAATGCGCATGACAATCGCATTCGATTAATCGTGCAGCCCTAACAACATATTCATATAAACCTTCTATAAACTTCTTGTTTTTTGCTCTAAGCAATTTTTGTTTAATTTAGCTTACCATACAGGTCAGGTTTACTCCGTGAATAGACCTCAGCAAAGTTTTTCCTAGGCCAAGGCAGAATAGAACCAACTATTCTGTTCTTTACCTATAAATGAACAAACAGAAGTTATTTCTTGTCTTGACAGCATATTGCTGCCGTCTTTTCAATCACTTCACAAAACAATCATTCATGTGCAGCACTATATTTAAACAACTAAAATGAGAAAACAGCAGCAATGCATCTCTTACTTATAAAAAAGGATTAGAAAACCCTTAAAAACACAATGAATGCTTTTTAACTCTTTGAAATGATAACAACCACTGTGGTGTGAGTGCTGAATCCTACAGTAAAGATGACTGACCTGATGACTGTCCACGTCAAATAATGTTTGGTAGTACTCAAACGTCCAGAAGGGCACACTCTTTTTTTGACCCGACAGAAGCTGCTTGGCAAAGGAACATGTATGTTGAATCAATGCTCCTTTTGAAGAAATGAAGATCTCAGATTATCGTGATCGTGTCCCACTGACCTCAGTTTTGTCATCACTGTCCTCTTCTTCAAAAGCAGTTCCAGTAGCTTTTCGTTGTTTTCGAGATTTGATGGGGTCATCGATGGTCACTGTTGTGGCACCTTGATTATTTTCTGTGAATCCTTGACCATCTTCAAATTCTACCACAACAGATTTTTTTTTTTTCAAAGAGCAAAAAGCAGATTCCACAATATTTTTTTTTATTATTGAAAGGAACAGTTGTTTAAAAATAGAAAGTAAAAAAAAAAATTACCAACATGTCATTCGAAACCACTATGACTTTTTTTATGACTAGTTGTTAAATTTGAGAGGACTCACCTTGAAACTGCAAATGAAAATCAGTATTGGCCATCACAGATCTATGTGTTCTGTGAATGAAGGCATCAACAGAAGACAGATAAGTAGACAAGCTACCTACAATAATGTACAGTATTTGAAAAATAATGTGTTTTTTGAACATTAAAGCATGTCAACATATTCTGTTACACCAAACACACAAAATAATGATCTTTAAAAAAGCATCATATGACCCGTTTAAAGCTATTGATATTGTAGGTTGTTAAAGGTATAGTTCACCCAAAAATTAAAATCACTAATCATGTTGTTCCAAATTTGTATGACTTGCATCTGAAAGCACGTGATGATGATTTCCTGCTGATTACAGAACCGGCATTACTATCAAAATGCGCATGACAATCGCATTCGATTAATCGTGCAGCCCTAACAACATATTCATATAAACCTTCTATAAACTTCTTGTTTTTTGCTCTAAGCAATTTTTGTTTAATTTAGCTTACCATACAGGTCAGGTTTACTCCGTGAATAGACCTCAGCAAAGTTTTTCCTAGGCCAAGGCAGAATAGAACCAACTATTCTGTTCTTTACCTATAAATGAACAAACAGAAGTTATTTCTTGTCTTGACAGCATATTGCTGCCGTCTTTTCAATCACTTCACAAAACAATCATTCATGTGCAGCACTATATTTAAACAACTAAAATGAGAAAACAGCAGCAATGCATCTCTTACTTATAAAAAAGGATTAGAAAACCCTTAAAAACACAATGAATGCTTTTTAACTCTTTGAAATGATAACAACCACTGTGGTGTGAGTGCTGAATCCTACAGTAAAGATGACTGACCTGATGACTGTCCACGTCAAATAATGTTTGGTAGTACTCAAACGTCCAGAAGGGCACACTCTTTTTTTGACCCGACAGAAGCTGCTTGGCAAAGGAACATGTATGTTGAATCAATGCTCCTTTTGAAGAAATGAAGATCTCAGATTATCGTGATCGTGTCCCACTGACCTCAGTTTTGTCATCACTGTCCTCTTCTTCAAAAGCAGTTCCAGTAGCTTTTCGTTGTTTTCGAGATTTGATGGGGTCATCGATGGTCACTGTTGTGGCACCTTGATTATTTTCTGTGAATCCTTGACCATCTTCAAATTCTACCACAACAGATTTTTTTTTTTTCAAAGAGCAAAAAGCAGATTCCACAATATTTTTTTTTATTATTGAAAGGAACAGTTGTTTAAAAATAGAAAGTAAAAAAAAAAATTACCAACATGTCATTCGAAACCACTATGACTTTTTTTATGACTAGTTGTTAAATTTGAGAGGACTCACCTTGAAACTGCAAATGAAAATCAGTATTGGCCATCACAGATCTATGTGTTCTGTGAATGAAGGCATCAACAGAAGACAGATAAGTAGACAAGCTTTAGTTAAAGCTATTGATATTGTAGGTTGTTAAAGGTATAGTTACCCAAAAATTTAAATCACTAATCATGTTGTTCCAAATTTGTATGACTTGCTTTCTTGTGTGAAACACAGAAAGATATATTAGGCAGAATGTGGGGGATTGATAGATTCAGTCACCATTCAGATTTACTGTATCTTCCTCCCATGCAATGAATGTGAAAAATGACTGAGGCTGTCAATCATCCTAACAGTTTCTTTTGAGTTCCACTGAAGAAAGTAATGGTTGAGTAAATGATGACAAAAGTTTAGTTATTGGGTGAACTATCCTTTTAAGCATTAGGTTTAACCAACCATGGCTGACCTACCACATCAACTGAAGTGTCTGATCCCATGTATAGCAGGAGTGACGCTGTACAACCTGTTGACATTCAGACGTCTGCGGATATCATACATCAAACAGAAAAATGCCGTTACAACGTAGCAAATTGTGTTGTTTTAAGAATATGCAGTCTCTCAGACGATTTTACATCAATTTTTATAGCAAAACATGACCTCTAATGTTTTCGTCGTGTTAATCAACTCGACAGTAAAAGCTTCTCGAATGTTTCGGGATCTTAAACGTTGTTTTGAAGGTGTGCAAATGGAAAACGCGGAAATAAGCACTGATAGTGATGGGTAGCAAAATAAAAGTCTTAACTTGTCAATAAATCAAGTCTCTTTTTTTAAACCTGGTGTTTTTCACCTTGTGGTTCAAATATGCAGTAAATAGTAGGTAGGTAGGTAGCTAAATAAATAAATACAATTATTAGAATGAAATAATAATAAAAGCACTGAGACCAATTTAAAAATGAAAAACAACAAAAATTAAAGTAACTAATATGGTGAAATAAAAATATGGGGGACAACGAGTAAAATACATAAGAGTTATTGCACAGGTAAAAGTTTTTTTTTTAAATACTACAGTTATCTGCAAAGTACGGGCATTTTAGTGTAAAGATTTCAGTGAAGACTTTTATTTTGGAATGTGCGTGAAACTCGACATTGTCCACGTCAAATAATGTTTGGTAGTACTCAAACGTCCAGAAGGGCACACTCTTTTTTTGACCCGACAGAAGCTGCTTGGCAAAGGAACATGTATGTTGAATCAATGCTCCTTTTGAAGAAATGAAGATCTCAGATTATCGTGATCGTGTCCCACTGACCTCAGTTTTGTCATCACTGTCCTCTTCTTCAAAAGCAGTTCCAGTAGCTTTTCGTTGTTTTCGAGATTTGATGGGGTCATCGATGGTCACTGTTGTGGCACCTTGATTATTTTCTGTGAATCCTTGACCATCTTCAAATTCTACCACAACAGATTTTTTTTTTTTCAAAGAGCAAAAAGCAGATTCCACAATATTTTTTTTTATTATTGAAAGGAACAGTTGTTTAAAAATAGAAAGTAAAAAAAAAAATTACCAACATGTCATTCGAAACCACTATGACTTTTTTTATGACTAGTTGTTAAATTTGAGAGGACTCACCTTGAAACTGCAAATGAAAATCAGTATTGGCCATCACAGATCTATGTGTTCTGTGAATGAAGGCATCAACAGAAGACAGATAAGTAGACAAGCTTTAGTTAAAGCTATTGATATTGTAGGTTGTTAAAGGTATAGTTCACCCAAAAATTAAAATCACTAATCATGTTGTTCCAAATTTGTATGACTTGCTTTCTTGTGTGAAACACAGAAAGATATATTAGGCAGAATGTGGGGGATTGATAGATTCAGTCACCATTCAGATTTACTGTATCTTCCTCCCATACAATGAATGTGAAAAATGACTGAGGCTGTCAATCATCCTAACAGTTTCTTTTGAGTTCCACTGAAGAAAGTAATGGTTGAGTAAATGATGACAAAAGTTTAGTTATTGGGTGAACTATCCTTTTAAGCATTAGGTTTAACCAACCATGGCTGACCTACCACATCAACTGAAGTGTCTGATCCCATGTATAGCAGGAGTGACGCTGTACAACCTGTTGACATTCAGACGTCTGCGGATATCATACATCAAACAGAAAAATGCCGTTACAACGTAGCAAATTGTGTTGTTTTAAGAATATGCAGTCTCTCAGACGATTTTACATCAATTTTTATAGCAAAACATGACCTCTAATGTTTTCGTCGTGTTAATCAACTCGACAGTAAAAGCTTCTCGAATGTTTCGGGATCTTAAACGTTGTTTTGAAGGTGTGCAAATGGAAAACGCGGAAATAAGCACTGATAGTGATGGGTAGCAAAATAAAAGTCTTAACTTGTCAATAAATCAAGTCTCTTTTTTTAAACCTGGTGTTTTTCACCTTGTGGTTCAAATATGCAGTAAATAGTAGGTAGGTAGGTAGCTAAATAAATAAATACAATTATTAGAATGAAATAATAATAAAAGCACTGAGACCAATTTAAAAATGAAAAACAACAAAAATTAAAGTAACTAATATGGTGAAATAAAAATATGGGGGACAACGAGTAAAATACATAAGAGTTATTGCACAGGTAAAAGTTTTTTTTTTTTAAATACTACAGTTATCTGCAAAGTACGGGCAAATGGCGGAGTTGCCTTTAGACCTCCGGAGACTTAAGCTAAAGATGGCATACTGGTGTTCTGTGAGGGGGCATGTAGAAACCCATCCAGTCAAAGATGTTTTACAAAAATGTTGGGAACATGAGGCTGTACAACCTGTTGACATTCAGACGTCTGCGGATATCATACATCAAACAGAAAAATGCCGTTACAACGTAGCAAATTGTGTTGTTTTAAGAATATGCAGTCTCTCAGACGATTTTACATCAATTTTTATAGCAAAACATGACCTCTAATGTTTTCGTCGTGTTAATCAACTCGACAGTAAAAGCTTCTCGAATGTTTCGGGATCTTAAACGTTGTTTTGAAGGTGTGCAAATGGAAAACGCGGAAATAAGCACTGATAGTGATGGGTAGCAAAATAAAAGTCTTAACTTGTCAATAAATCAAGTCTCTTTTTTTAAACCTGGTGTTTTTCACCTTGTGGTTCAAATATGCAGTAAATAGTAGGTAGGTAGGTAGCTAAATAAATAAATACAATTATTAGAATGAAATAATAATAAAAGCACTGAGACCAATTTAAAAATGAAAAACAACAAAAATTAAAGTAACTAATATGGTGAAATAAAAATATGGGGGACAACGAGTAAAATACATAAGAGTTATTGCACAGGTAAAAGTTTTTTTTTTAAATACTACAGTTATCTGCAAAGTACGGGCATTTTAGTGTAAAGATTTCAGTGAAGACTTTTATTTTGGAATGTGCGTGAAACTCGACATAGAAGAGGGATGTTACTCCAAGAGCCCGTCATTTTTAAATCTTTCTACATTTTACAAACTTCTCGATATTTCCGTCAGTATAACCTTGATTTTCAAACGACACCCGAATATTTCGGACACTAACCGCTTGGTTTGTGTAGAGAGCTGGTGAGGATGTATGTAAGTGAGGACTGTGGAGCTGTGTATGTCAGGGAGAAAGGAGAACTGCGGTATGTCAATGCAGACAAGAATGATGCTCCGCAGCACAGACTCTTCACCAGAGACTTCTCCTTTCAACTCTGCACCGACACTTTACCATCCGCGAGCCACACAAACAGAAGAGACCACTTCACATTTACCTACAACAAAGAGGGGAGTCTGCGGTACACGGTGAAGTCTTTATTTGACATATCTTTACAGTTCATCGCTGATCATATCGAGCATGTGGACTCACTGGTCGGTTTTCCTGAGCAAATGGCTGATAAGTTATTCTCGGCCGATGAAGAGAGACACAAATTCACTGAGCCTCAGACTGCACCCAGAGCACTGCAGCAGGTCTTCTGTGAGGTTTATGGAGAGCTAGTGCTGAGATCCCTGTGTTTGAGAAACAGGTGAGAAGTAAACACAACTTATGGCTGTCTCTCAAAACCTACTAGTGATCTGCCTAAGTAGACGTTTAAATGCTGCCTAGGTAGGCCATTTTACCCGGTATAATTGAGGAATGAGAGCATTTACATCAGTGTTATTGTCTTTGCAGGTATCTTTTGATATCCGAAAGGTTGGAAGAAATCAGACAGTTTCAGAGTCTGGAGTGCCTGGACCTCTATGGATGTAGATTAGGTGACAATCATGAGGTTTTTAAATACATAACCTCTGAAGCCCTGGCTAGGTATGGACACATCATTCTGTACATTGTATATTATTAACATAATGTTTAACAATTAACATTT
The DNA here is from genome assembly GCF_001515625.1 of Sinocyclocheilus rhinocerous. Classification (NCBI taxonomy): domain Eukaryota; kingdom Metazoa; phylum Chordata; class Actinopteri; order Cypriniformes; family Cyprinidae; genus Sinocyclocheilus; species Sinocyclocheilus rhinocerous. The sequence goes on along the minus strand of NW_015652333.1, from coordinate 1,099,960 downwards.
CAGTTGCAACTTTACAGATCTTCTTTATGCACCAAGAGCTTGTAACACTCCAAAGAGAAAGGAAAAATTGAAATCGCATCATATGACCCCTTTAAAATAAATGCTGTTCCTTTGAAATTTCTATTTATCAAGGAATCCTGAAAAAAATAAAATCATGGTTTTCACAAAAATATTAAGCAGCACAACTGTTTTCAACATGGATAATAATGTTTCTTGAGCACCAAATTAGCATATTAGTTTGATTTTTGTTGGCTCAAGACTTGGAGTAATGATGCTGAAAATTCTGCTCTTCCAACACATGAATAAAATATATTCAAATAGAAAATGGTTATTGTAATTTATAAAAATATTTTACATATTACTATTTTACTGTGTTTTTTAATCAATTAAATGCAGCCTTGGTGAGCATAAGTGACTTCTTTCAAAAACAAAAAAAATGTACTGACCTCAAACTTTTGACCAGTAGTGTATCTCATTACATAAATACTTTCAGGTCAGGTGCTTTTTATCCATAACCATGTTGAATGTTTTGTTTATGCTAATTTACACCCTTGTACTTTGGTTTATTTTTTTAACCGAGAATCCCATCACTGAGAAAGGTCTTGGATATCTAACATGCTTTAAAACGCTACAGAAACTGGACATATCTGGGACAAATGTGACGGTAACACAATTAAAATGGTAACATCAATGGGTATCATTAACTTTGTATGGGCTGCTAAAGTTTTTATGGAGGTCTCGTATAATATTAAAAATCTCTTTTAGGTGAATGTGTCTTTGAAAGGATTCTTCAGAAAGATGAGAATGGTCTTATCAGAGACACCTTTGAAGGAGTTTGGACACTGATTGTAAAACAGAAGGCTGGGCTGAACAGGTAACATATAAGATTTTATGGTATCCATGATGGAGAGGTAATGTTGATGTTGTAAAGGTTTTATACTGTGGCCTCTCTGTATAAAATTCTCTCACTATTCAAATATTAATCAGGTAATAAACCAATGGGAAATTACAGCTTCAGACCAAAGAAAGACTACAAACCAAGAACAAATGCTCTCCGTTTCTGTGAGTTTATTCAATTTATCACAAAATATTATATTACTGCTATTTTTTATTGTTGTAATTTTGATTATTCCCGTTTTGTTTTTTAGATGGAAGAGAAAAGTTTGTCCGAGAGACATTAAACTCATGGTCTGGGACAAGTGACACCACAAAGAAAGACAAAGTTGTGGCGATTCACTTTCATAAGATTGATCTCTGTGGCACGAGTTCAACAGCAGAACACAACACACATTCATCAACAGTGGCAGCTGTTCAGAAGGGCAAGAAGAGGAGACTATCAACATAGGAAGAGCAAAGTTCAGCTCCTCTGTCTAAGCGTCAGTCTCTGTCTGCAGAGGACTTAGATCTGTTAAATAGTTATCGAGTCAACAAAGACAGGTGACATGTTTGCAGTGCATTCCTCTGTGAGGAGCGTGACACTGAAATACTTTTAGTTTGGATTCTTCACAATTAAAAACAAATACACTGGCTGGCAATCATGGACGTAATCATGGAGTAATTCACTTAAGGCTGGAACAGATTTTAAAACATCAAGCATCATACACCTACCAAATGGTTACAGAAATGACTCAAAATGACTGAGGATCAAACACTACCAGACTTTCAAGTCATCGTGGATGCAACAAAATGCAGAAACGTGTGCCTCAGGTAGACTTACCTTTTGTTTGGGTTCTCTCTAATGTTGGGATATCAGACTGTCTTAGTTTGAAAAGTAACAATCATTATCAAATTATTTCTATTGGTTTAAATATAAAATATGTATTCCTCTCAAACAATACAGAAGAATAACAATATTTCTAATTCAATGAACTGTCTTTAAAGACCTATGTAGCCTAATTTCCTTACCTGAGGTTGTGTCCTGTTGGGTTTCACATCTAAAGTATTTATATTAAAATATGACAATATGCAATTCTTACATCTGGTATTCATAAACATGGTCTTTAGAAGCCTATATAAATGGTCAGAAGATGGCAACTTGCGACCAACATCAGCACTTCTATCAGCACATTATATCTTTGTTGTCAGTGTTGACATGCCCACACAGACAAAGATCATGTCAGGTTGGACTAGTCCAAACAAATGACAAAATACACACTAAAACAGTGCACAACAACAGATCTGATTTTCATCTTTATCGATTTAAATATATAAAAAAACAACACATGAGGACAGAACACTTTTTAGTAGGTTTGTTTATTAACAATATGATGACAAATCTGAGAGATCGCAAAATATCTTCATTTACAATGCCTTTTACTGGCTTTACAACTGTCTCTAATATGGCAGTTTAAGAAATTTTCACCCACTGCAGCAGAGATATCTTGTACTAAAGTATAAATCAAAAAGTTAATGTTTCATTGTGCAACACACGTTGTACCTCAAATCACAAGCGGTTATGGATCACACCGAGAACACTCAAAAACAAATAAGAGAAACAAAAAGACTTCATCTCTACAAATGGGCAGTAAACAGAAAAACGGAGATCCTACAGAGCTTTCATTGTGATAGGTAATGCCTTTAAAGTGCCAAAACATCAACAGAATATATTCCCCACAGTCCACGCTTCTCAAATTTTAAAAAGGAGAAACAAGAAACCCATAGTCAAAGCAACAATCACAACTTTGAAAGAGAAAACCAAAATATCTATAAATTTCTCTGGATGTTAGACTGGTTAAATGTTAGACTGATCCAGATTGACCTTTGATGGAAGGGGTCCGGCTTCCTGCTCCTCCGCCCCTGGAGATCTGATGATGACCAGAGAGGACTGTAGATACGGGGTCAGTTTCTGTTCCTTCATGCACTCCATATCCCCGTATATGCTTAGCTTCTGTTGAAAGGAGGAGAACATGTGGACGAGCTAGTTAAACATAACCAACTAGCCAATAATTGGCTAAGAAACATGAAGTTGAGTGAATGTGAGGTGGTTTACCTCAGCAGGGACATACTGCTCAACAGCAGTGGACATTGTGGCACAACAGATCCAGATCAGAACCAAGACAGACAGAACCAGAGTGGTGGTCAGGATCCAGCCAGGCAGCCATGGGTTCCTACCGGCACACAAGATCACCATGCTTCATATTCAACAAGATCAACAGACTGCAACAAATCATTAGAGATCAAGATCCTGATCAACATGTGACCGACCTTGAGAGACAGCTGAAGAGGTTGTAATCGTCCACAGAGTTGCTTCTATCGATGAACATGTCTCTGTCTCTCTCCTGAATGAAGCTTCTTGGGTAGTCTTTATAAACGGGGCTTTTCATTTCCTGATCTACAACTATTAAAAATACAAGGGGTCCGATATTAGTGTTGAGATCTTGAAACTACTTTTGTTGAGAGAATGATGCCAAGAAACTGTTGTGGAAAGTGACACGGTTAAGTCAGCCTTTGCTGGCCAATCATGACTGTTATTACATATTTACAAACTTCATAACATGACATCTTAAAACTACAGTGTGTAATTTCTGTGCCACTAGCAGCGGCAAAACACGCATTTCTCAAAATAAAAGGTAGTCTTGTCCCAAAACCTGGCCAATTAGTTGAGCAAATGCTGTTGTGTTGGGCTGCCAAAACAAGACTGCTTGGTGATACTAATGGCACAGATCATGAAATGGAAATGCACCAGTTTTCAGGTTTCTCTTAACATATGTTATTGATCTTATTGTTAACAATTCATCCATGCATGTTTTATTTTATTTTTATTTTTTTTGAGCTTATAATTTTTAACCAAAATGTCCTAACTATCTTCCGGTGAAATATTCCTGAATCTTCTCTCGGTGACATATGCCGGATTCTCCAATCATTAATAAATCGCTTAAATCCCACACCTTTCTTAGAATCAACCTTAATTTTGCATTCAGATTCACCTCCATCCAATCAACAACCGACGGACAGAACCAATTCCCAGCCCTACATTTTTCTTTTCCATAAAAATCCATTTCACTTGGTTGTACATCCCAATGCAGAAGATCTGCTGCTACTTCCATTACGCTGCCACTTTAACATATGATATTATGATTATTAAAGGCTGAAAACATGTAAAACAGTCATAAAGTGTGACACTTTCCAAATCTTGTTTAATAATCATAGAGGAAAACATTCTGTGTGTTATGTGAAGTGCTCACTAGTGCTCTGTGACTCCTCAGTCTCGTCTCTCTGGTATTCAAACTGAGGAATAAACTGAATTTGCGGCTCAGACTACAAATGAGAGAAAGACAAAATCCTGATCACTGACACTTAGAAATAAGCATTCCTTCTTACTTTGCACCAGGGGTGCCCAAAGTTTTACTATAAAGGGCCAAAATACATTATCATCACATTACCTGGAAAATGACCACTTTGCCATCATCTGCCTGGAGGTAAAATGTCCAGGATGAGGCGATGAAGCTGTGAGCTTGGCTCATCATGTCTTCCCAGAAACCCCTCACCAAAGTCAGCGGGTACAGGAGATGGATTCTGGGCATCATCATCAACAACTTCCCACCAAAACAAATTAACAACAAATGATTTCAAAGAGCACACTGGTGAAATTCAAGCAGAATTTATGATCGAAAGACTAGAAACATGTAAAGCAATTATTCAAATGTTTTTCACACCTGCTCCACTCTTTGCTCTGCAAATGGCTGTTGACTCTGGCATCCTAGATTGCATGCGTACTGCTCATCTGACTGGGTGTAGGCTTCACGACAGGCTGCAGGAATTCAAACACATTCAACAGGTTGCATAACAAACACACTGTTATCAACACAGAGATAAGCGAATGCTTTAATATTACCTGACTCGCATTCAGCTTTGGTTTCGTTGAGATCCTTGCTGTCTCCCACAAACTGACAGATGGAGAAGAGACGACATCCTCTCTGACAGGCGTACAGCGCCTCCTCCTATCACAAAACAAACAGGCCAAATAAAGAAAAAGCGTCTAATTCCACTTTCCTCATTGTTATTGCTCGAACTTTGCAATGCACAAGCTCAAGCTAATAAAACAAAAATAACGACTGGCTAAAAATCTCAATATCGTTTCTTTGTTAGTAAACAAGCCGTAACTGATTGAATGTCTCGCACTCACCCGTGGATAAGTGTGCAAACTGTAAGTCATCTGACATGTATTATGACAAGACGCCGTGTTTCCCAGTACACCATCGAAGACGTCGGAGGATGCATATGTGCTCGTAAGTATGCAGCAAAAACTGATCAAAATCCCGCAGGACTTTATCGCACTCATTTTTGAGGATTACCAAACATCGGCTAAACGATTCTTCCTTGTGTACTTGCGGAAATGTCGTCAGATTGACGTGTACACACTTCCTACACTGCGCAAGCGCCGTGAAGACGCTGCACAAGTAAAGGAGTCTTCAGACTGGGGTCCGTGGAAATGTTTAGGGGAAAAAAACGTAAAAAATAAGATTAAACTAAATAAAATTGTATATTATAAAAAATGGATTCACAAAATAAACAAACCGAATTAACTAATACATCTAATACTATAGTACTGGGGCACAAGGATGATCATATTTGGGGGGTCCATGGCATTTATAATATTGAAAACCCCTGGCTTAGAATGAACCATTTATAAAATATCTTAAAATTATTTCGCTATTTTGAAACACTAAGTTTAAAATGTTTATTTGGGATGTATGCATGCACAAAAACTAGAACATTTCAGAGAGAAGTCACATAAATTGTCTTTATTGGAAAGCAAACATCTATACAACTGAAACTTACACTAGTTTAATTTAAGTCAGTTTCAAGGGATCTAAAAACAATGAAAAAAAAAAAAAGATAAGACAATAGTTTTCGTGTTGATGGAGGACTGCCCCAGCCACTGCAGTTATCTTCTTTTCGGACACTTTGAACAAAGGAAGCTCCTAAATGACATTATAAAACACCCTATAGATGACCCTTGAACACTGTTCTTGCGCCAATGTGAATGAGCTTCAAAAGGAGGGGTGAAAGAGGGAATGTCCTTCACACTGATTTACAGGACAAATTTGAGGCACAAAAGACAACCCAGGCATCTTCTCATAATAGCCAGAAGTCTCAGTGTTTACTTTTTTTGGATTTCTTGTGAGAACGGTGAGGCGATCGTGACCGAGATCTGGATTTCTTTGAGGATTTTTTGGGCGTTCTGGATCTGGACCGCCGTGACCTCTTAGGTGTTCTTGGGGGTGAAGGAGACCTAAAATACATTTTATGACGACATTATTACTTTAAGCTTCCATAAACATGCATGTACTGAAAGACAAAGACAAGAAAAGCAAGCCACAGGATTGAGTTTTTAACTGTGACAATGAAGATTAAGAGATGATACTGTTAGTTTACCTTTTAGATGACTTGCGGTTGATGTCTCTTGGAGAGTCTTTATAAGACAGTCGAGAGCTGTCTTTTGTATAGGATCTATCGGAGCGCTCTGATCGTGGTGAGGGCGACCTGCCGCGCCTGCTGCTGCTACTTCGGGTGGGACTGGGGGAGGGACTATGCCTCCGTTTTCTGGGGAGGAAATACAATTGTTTAAAGACAGCCAAACACAAAACAAATGTATTCAAAAATATCTCCATTTCTTAAATCCTGAAGAAATGTTGAGGTATCTTACTTTTCTTTTCTGACCGGTGTGGAGTCATCTTTGTCCTTCTCTTTGTGAGACACATCAGATTTATCTTTGTCTTTTCTCTCTTTTTCTTTCTCTTTGTCTTTCTCGGTCTCTTTCTCCTTCTCCTGAAAAATGTAGTTTCTATCAGAATAGTAACACTAAAGAAATGGCAAAAACAAACAAAATTTCATACTAACCCGCTGTAGTAACTTGTCCCGGTAAAGCTCTACTTGTTCTTGAATACTCGGTCCAGATTTTTTGGGTCGTTTTCCAGATTCAAGCTCATCTTGAAACTTCATGACTTTAAGCTACAACAGACAAAAAAATTAATAAATTACTGAGATCTCTAAACAGCTTTCAAGCATGTGAAGAATTTAGTACATTTTGCATTTAGGTATACCTCGATTTCTCGTAGTTTGGCACGTTTCTCTTCGCTCATCTCAGAAAACTTGGCAGATTTTGAATCATATTCTTCTCTAACAGGATTACTATAGGACTGCTGGTCTGCAGCGCTGGAGCTCTTGAGAGAGTCTTTACTCTCAGTTTCACGTGTTGCACTATGACAAGAATGTGAAAATGCGATCAAAACATGACAAATGGATTTCAACCTGCAAAAACCAACAATTACGGTTCCCACACCTATTTAAGAAATTTCAGAAATCGTTTTAAAGAATGCACTCACACAAGCAATTTCTGGCCAATGAATTATTTTAGAGCTAAGCTAGAGCTAGAACAACTTATCACTATGAAAATTACCAAGACATTCCAATGACCTTTCCATGAGATTTCCAAACCTAGTAGAACTAGTAAAACTGACCTTGTTTTACTTTTCTCAGATTCGTCTGGCAGATCAAAGATTTCCCATTTTGATGTGGTTACAGCTAAAAACAGAGAAAAATCATGATGTGATTTCAAAATTGTCAAAATTTTATGATGCGTATACAAGGAAGAAGCTAAGGTTTAGACAATGTCTTAAATGTCATCTGGACTAACCTTGAGCCTCCAAAGCAGTACCATCCACTTCCTCCCATTTTGATGGGGCTACCTTAAAGCCTGGTTTTTGATCCACTAAAAAAAAAGAAAAAAAAGGCATTGAACAACATTTATTTTAGAACATATGCCATGACATTCAGCAACAGTAATGTAATTGTAAACTATATTCTTTTTGATCTTTAAATAGAGTGATGGGCTAAATGTACCAAGCAGGATACTAAATGGGAGTTGAATGTATGAAGGTTAAAAAAAATAAATAAATAAAAATCAGCATTCTTACAAGGAACACCATCCAGATCATCATCTGTTCCCTTGATGGGCATACCATCCAGGTCATCAAGTGGTGCACCATCAATTGGCGCTCCATCTATGGGCATGCCGTCAACATCATCAAAAGGAGCACCATCCAGCTCCTCCTCCACTATAGGAGCACCATCAATGTCCTCCGACCTTTCTGGTTGCTAAGAAAAATGCAATAATTTTCATGTTCAGCTGAACTGTGACTCAACTCACACTTGACCACTGAAAATCTATGAATCATAACTCAATCAGTCAGTCTCTACAAAGCTAACCTCCGGCAGCAGGTCTGGAGTGTCCTTTTCAGAATCGAGACTGACGAGTCCCAGGAAGATGTTCTGAAGCTTAATCAGGAATGGATCGGGATACACTGCCCAGTCTTCCCACGCACGGAAACAGGACATTACTCGTTGCTGTGAGGACCAAAATAGAAAAACATCAATTCAAATCTTAAAGTCAGAAAACAATTGTGTTAAAAGAGCAAGATGGCGCACCTTGAAATTCTCTGATTGTAAATGGCCCTGTATTGTGTTATAGGTGGCATTTAGGTCAGAAAATATCTGGCAGAGTTTTGTTTCAAAGCTGTAAAATAATAAAAGCAAAACAGACTGAATAAACAGACAAACAAGAATACCTTGATTGTGCACTCAAAATAATTGTGAGACTTACAATTTTCTGTAATAGGAGGCATTAGCAACTTTTGCAGACGAGTTATACAGCACATCTGACACCAAATATAACCTTGCAATCTGAGGGAGGGCGGAAATGCACATGTAAACAAAAGTGATGAGACATCCAAAATCCTTTGTTAATCGTAATTCTGCTGTGTAAGAGTGACCTTCTTTGGCAGAGGTGTTTTAAGTATGGACAGAGACTCAGCAATGCATTCCACAATCTCTTCGGCCGCATCAGCACGCGCGAGGCAGAAAAACATGGCGCCAGCTATGTCGCTTTTCCTTGGTGTGAGACTTCGGAGTAACTCCTCTAATTTATCCCTCTCACTGCAGAAGAGGAGAATATTAAGTTCACATAACCAACCATTTTGCCTATAGCCAAAAGCCTAGCAGCTCCATTCTAGAAGAATTGAATATCTCCATAAACTCCAGATTTTGATACGTAGACATACTCGTCTTTCAAGGAGCCCTTCTTGCTGCTTTCTTCATCTTCTTCATCATCATCATCATGCTCCTCGTCTTCAGGAGTGCCATGTAAATACGGGTTAAGAGGTGGCGGTCGCCAGATAGATCCGTTCTTAAAAATTTTGAAGTCTTCCGTTTTCCATTTTGTTGGAGATTCACCCTGTGAGTGGAGTTTTTTTATTTTTATTTTACATCTGAACACATTTCAATACGTTTCTGCCAAAAGAACAAAAATAAGTAAGACTAACCTGTAATATGGTGTATAACTTCCACCGGTAATAAACATGAGCAGGACCTTGATTTTCAAATAAAAACCTGTTGAATTCAAACAAAAAAACATGTTTGATTTAAGGACATTCTCAGAATACAATTGAATTGTAAAAATCACTTCCGCATGACTTAAATCACTTGAGACAATGTCAGAACCTTAAAGTCGCGATGAAACAGAAGAAGCGAGAGATCTTTTATATTGTGACGTACATTTTAGTGAAACATTGAAAAAATGGGACTTGGTTCTATTCACTGTTGATTGGATGGAGGGAGTTCTTAATGGGAGATTGCAGTTGAAAGGGGGTGGGTTTAAGATGACTACATGATTGAAGAATTCTTTTTAAACATGCATATAGAAAACAGATTGGGTGAATTTTTATTTCATACCTACTTTAAACCACTGGAGTTAAAAGAAAGAGATAAAAATGCGCTCACCTGTAGAGCGGATTGTTGATCTCTCGGTTCATGATCATGGCTTCAAACATTGGACCCTCACGCACAACAAACTCGATCATTCGATGGATGAGAGAGAGCAAATTCCTACGAGAAAAACACAGTTAAAGCGAAACAGATTCAGCGCCATCACCAGCCACACCTAAACAACTGCTACTGCTACAATATGACATCTGATGAAATGCAACATCCTTGCACTTACTATCCATGAGTCAATAAACATGTTTGAGCTTTTAAGATTTAAAACTCACTGGCAGTGTGACAGCTATAACAATCAAAATATTTAAATCCTCTCTACATCTACATCTGAGTCTCAGCCATAGCATTCTGCCCTTGTAACTTATAATTGGACGTGCTACTGAGATAGTAAATTTGAGGCCAAGTAACAGTGATCTTTCTTGCTTTTTGACAATAGACAAGTGTGGATGGAGAGGGACAAAATCATGTAAGCACTTCTAGAGTCAGTTAAGGGATAGGAACAACAATTGGCTTCCTGACTGGCTCGTGAAGTGGCCGATAAAAATCAACAGATGATGTTTTTCAAATGTACTGAAACACAAATCACAAGTATTGGAGCCGATCATACCAATGTCAGGCAATCATTCTGTATACTTTCCCCAATCCATCCTGTGACGCTTTTCTGGTCCCTCGCTGCTGCAGACAGTTCAACTTGTGCTGCTCACCAAGGCCAATGTCAAAGGTCACTGAGACTATGGGGATTGGGTGTCGCTTTTGTGCCATGCTACTGGGGCAGTTGAAGTGAGCAATAGCCAGAGGGCTGGTTTTTGTAAAACTGACACTAGGTGAATGTGTGTTGTGTAGTGTTTTAGTTGCTAAATTAGTACTGTAATGAATCAAATCTGATGTAGTCTGATGAAATCTGAACAATTCTCTCAAAAACACCCAAACTAGTGGAAACACTGACATCTAGAATAATTCTGTCCAAAAAGACGGCCTACAAACACCAGACAGAATTAAATCATAATGTACACTACTGCCTGAAGTTGATGTTTTTAAAAGAAGTCTCTTATGCTCCCAGTATTTGATTAAAAATACAGTAAAAACAGTGATAGTGAAATATCACTACAAATGAAAATAACTCTTTTCTGTTTTAACACATTTTTTTAAATGTAATTTCTGTGATGGCAAAACTGAAATTTCAGCAGCCATTACTCCAGTCTTCAGTGTCACATGATCTTTCAGAAATATTCTAAAATGCTGATTTGGTGTTCAATAAACATTTCTTATTATTATCAATGTTGAAAACAGTTGTCATGCTTAATATTTTTGTGAAAGCTGATATTTTCTTCAGAATTCTTTGAAAAAAAAAAAAAAGTATAGAAAATAGAAATCGAAATCTTTGCAACTTGCCTTTACTGCCATTTTTGATCAATATAATGAACCCTTGCTGAATAAATGTATTAATATCTTTAAAAAAAAATCTTACTGACCCACACTTTTGAATGGTAGTGTATATCAACAGAAACGATAAAATCCACAGAACTCTCTCTACTGATATGAGCTTTTCTATCCGAGCAGTATGATGCAAACCCTTTATAGGGAAATGCAATGCATGTGTGTGCCTTGTATTGTTTGTAGCTGCTCCTTAATTTCATGCAAGGCCTCAACTATTGCTCACTCAAACCAGCCTCTGGTAGCATGGATATGGCCAATCTTTCAAACTACAGAGATGGGATAAGTTCTCTACATTTCATAAGAATTTGGAAAAAAATAAAAACATGTACCTTTCTGTTGGGATAACCACTTTGACTATGGCTTGCGACAGAGTCTGGATATGAAGTCACATCAGATAATAAACATAGAATATATGTGAGTATTGTTAAAAAGAAACAGGCATAACACTAAATGCAACATATACTCCTACAACAACAAACGTGTTCTACTGTGTCAGTTTTAAAACTTGACTGAACACATTCCTTAAAGAAAGAGCAGTTGAAATCATATATCATCTGCATCCATAATACATATTTTTTAAAAATCTCTTTACATTACTTTCAAACAAGCAATATCAAAAAAGTATAGTTTCATCCTAACTTGCAGCCAAAACCTATAAAATGTCTTGTGCAACGGATAATCTACACTCCAAAACACTTACCGGTACAATCAGCATGGTACACATGTAATTAACATGACTGATTTATTTATAAAAATGGCTAATTTAATAAATGCTAATTTAGTAAAATAGCAAGATTCTAAGGGCAAAAGTTTTTTCCACAAAGAAGATAAAGCCGAAAAAGGTCTGCACCTCTCTCACACAAAAAAAATTAAATACATATTTAAATATATAAACACGTTATTTCTCCTAACTACTTTTATGACCATGCTAACCAAAATCTTGTCCCACGTATGCCAAGTTACCTTCTCAAACTCCTCTTTGCACTTCGGAGGGGGAGGCATAGGAGCAGTGGGGTTCTTCAGCCTCTCTTTGGGCTGGGCATTGAAGGGCAGTCCAGAGGGTGGAGGCGGGAGGGTGTGCTCCATCATTGAAGGCGGAATGTATATGGGGTGAGGAGGAATTGGTACACCTTTGCCCCATCCCAGTTTCATTTCAAAATTCATTATCATTTTGCCTGAAATGGACAGCATTCGGCAAATTATTCATTGGTTTTATGGGAAAGCGATTTTTTTTTAACAATATCTTAGAAAGCAGGATGTCCAATGGCCGAAATAAAGCTGATATAGACCTATATGTTAACACACTATTTTATTAGGCAGTAAGAAAAACTGGCATAATTCCTGCAAATACATTTATATTTAATATTTGCTTTATTAAATATTTCCTAAAAACAACTGTAAAAAACTGATATGCATAAATATTGAAAAAAAACTGAACTAAGAAAAAAAATCTGTAAAACAAACAGATTTATATTTTAGATAGCAACTTCTTGATTCTGTAACCTTATTATTGTATTTTTCACAAATAAAGAAGTCAATAAACATGAATACGAAAAATAGTAGTATAAACACAGAATTCCAGCTTCCGACATATCTCACCCCAAAAGATAAACTTATGTGATAAATAAAAAAAATGCAGATTATCGGTTGATTTACTGCATTACATCAGTCAACCACTAGATTTAAACAATAAATATATTTACCATTTAAATGTTTAAGAGCACGTTCAGCATCTCTCCTCGTCATGAAGGCTACAAAACCACAGTTCCTTTCCCTGGCCCTTTCCTCATCAGTCCTGGGCCACATAATTTTCACACTGGCTAATGGACCATAGCGACCGAATTCCTGACAGAGCATCTCCTCATTCATCTGGAGCATGAGAGAGTATGTTTTAGCATGGGAAACTCTGGGTTTCAGACGTTACCTAACAACAATTATCAGGAAAAAAGAAAGACCAATTACCTGAGGATTTATGTTGCCCAAATAGAGATTTGTAGTTGTCGGATCTCCAACATCGTGTGAGCCAGGAGCAGAATCATCCAAGACTGAAAAGCAAAATAATAGCTCTGAATAACAAGTGACGTTTTACCATCTCTTCTTCCATGATGGGATACATAAACAGTAAAATGGTCATTGCATTACACAGTATATAAAACAAAATTACCACTGGACGGACGGTTTCTTCGTGAAGAACCATCCGCTAAAAGCAGAAGAAAAGCAGTGTGAATTTTGTTTCCTGAAATTAAAAAGCGTATACGCTGCTGAATTGTGGCAGTGGCCAAGACATGTGGGAGGGGCACAAACTTCACTGGGTCCATGAGTGAACGTAGGGGGAAACAGACTGCTTTGGTGAGATTTAAAAAAAATAAATAATAATAATCCTTGAATAAAGAACTTACAGGATCGCCTTCCTTCCGTTGTGGGAAGAGGCTCAAAACGACTGACTCGGCCCTTCAACCGGTGCCGTTCATCGCGCTCCTCCTGTATCCTAAAAAACAACAACAGAGGGTTAAACTTCAAATGATCATTTTAAAGGTGCTGCCATTTATTGAATAATAATTTCAAGAACACCTACTGTTTCAGTTCTTCTTTGAAGAGTTCAAGGTTGCTCTTTTTCTTTTCTTTGTCTGCCTTCTTTGATGCCTAGGTAATATAAAAGAAAAAAATGGGTTATATGACAACATAGATGCTTTAAAGGGTTAGTTCACCCAAAAATGAAAATTAGCCCATAAATTACTCACCCTCAAGTCATCCTAGGTGTATATGACTTTCTTCTTTCAGACGAATCCAGTCAGAGTTATATTAAAAATTGTCTTTGATCTTTCAAGCTGTTTAATGCCACTCAGCGGGTGTTG
>NW_015652333.1:1071775-1085393 GCF_001515625.1 Sinocyclocheilus rhinocerous | reverse complement strand
CTGAGTGGCATTAAACAGCTTGAAAGATCAAAGACCATTTTTAATATAACTCCGACTGGATTCGTCTGAAAGAAGAAAGTCATATACACCTAGGATGACTTGAGGGTGAGTAATTTATGGGCTAATTTTCATTTTTGGGTGAACTAACCCTTTAAAATAAGGTCAGATGGAAATAAATGACAAAAGACTCACATTGCGTTTATCTAATGCTAAAAATTGTGGTGGAGTGTCCAAAGGTAAAAAACTTTTAGTCTCCAAAATCCTTGATTTCGGTTTGTAGAGCTTTCCTTTCTTGTCATCAGCTGCCACTTCCTCTGTAATAGATACGCAACACATATATAAAAGCAGAGACAATTAAGAGGAACGTACAATAAAAATATTTGCCATTTTGCATAATTTAAAAGAAAAGTCAAAGAAACATTGATCTATTTTGATATTGATAAATTTATTCATAACAAAAACAAATATTTTTATCAGCAAGGATGCATTAAATTCATGAAAAGTGACAGTAAAGATGTATAGAAATTTCCATTTTAAATAAATGCAACTCTTTTGATTTTTTTATTCATCAAAGAATCCTGGAAAAAAAAGTATCATGGTTTCCACAAAAATATTAAGCAGCACAACAGTTTTCAACATTGATAATAATAAGAAATGTTTCTTGAGCAGCAAATCAGCATATTAGAATGATTTCTGAAGGATCATGTGACACAGAAGACTGGAGTAATGATGCTGAAAATTCAGCTTTCCCATCACACCGGTGATTGAATAAGTTACATTTTAAAATATATTAGAAAAGAGTGATTTTAAATTGTAATAACATTTCACAGTATTACAGTTTTTATTGTATTTGGATGAAATAAAAAAAAAAAACCTTGGTGAGCATAAGCAATTTATTAAAAAACATTTTTTTAAAAATAACTTTGATCCCAGATAAAAAGATCACATGATAATCCTACCTTTAGTAGCATTAGCGATCCCACCACGAACAAACGTCTTCACTTTTCCTTCACCTCCCTCAAAAGCAGCGAGAAATTCCTCGTAGATCTCCGCAGCTGCCCTTTCATCCTCCTGTGAAAATCACAGATTGTGTCAGATATTTATCAAAGTGAAATAATGTTAAACGTGTGTCATAAAGCTAGGAGATGTATGGCAAAATGAAAACAATGTGTTCTAAAATAGGCCAAAAATTTCAAACATCCTGGAATCATAGTCTGACTTTAAAAATCTAAATCACAGTCTGTGTCCATCATACACTTCGCAATTTTCTGTGAAATCTGTCAACTCCAACCGCCCAACATCTTTAGACTGGATCTGACTTTCAGCAACTGGTGTCAACTCCTTTAGACTGCGTATCGGGGGAAAATCTGTGCATAAGTCACGTAATGAAAGCCAGCCTTTAGACCTCATCTGCTTACCTTCTTCTTGAGTTCATCCTGCTCTTTCTTACTTGGTGTTCTTTTCGCAACCGACATCTTGCCGATACTGAAGGCCTTTAACTTACTTTCCAATAAAGCCTGCATGAAAATATGAAAAGAATGAATTATACAAGTCAGAAATGACATGAGTTTCCTCTAATAATATAGACCTTTGGTTTCTTGGCTAAGGAAAAAAAGAGATGTTAATGCACTTATATACAGTCCAAAACACATAAAAACAAAACGCAAAAAAAAAAGGGGAAAACAAGACGAGGACGGAAATAAATAATGAACGTATCCATATTAGGTAATGGTTTGTTTAGGCTCTCTGAATTAAGATGTAGCTGTTTGCCATGAATAAAGAGATGCACTTTGCAGCAACCTATCTCTGAGTACATGAGGACAGATGAGCTGGAGTGGCTAATATAATACCAGAAGTAGCACAATCATATACTACACAGATATCAGCTGCGTTTTCATTTCTGTTGACTCGTTCACGTGGCTAGTAACTACTAGCGAACATGATCATGTTAGCTCGTCAAAGCAAAACCAGCAAGTTACCACAACTGTGCACACACAAATGCGCAATTAAGATATTCTCAATGCTAATAAACAATGTCCATCTCCTCTCTATAGGAGTATAACGTCCAGAAATCAATGTAATACAGTAATATTTGTAGACTAACGTTACGCTCGTGTTAGCCCTGTCAGCAAACAATAAACACAAAGCAACTCATTTCATGTTCTATGGTGGTGTATAATGAAACATAATATAAGAAGATCAAATGCAGCATATATGGCCAACAAATTTTAGTCTGTTAATGTGTATTACAGAAATAAAATCTGTGCAGCCGCCGGTTGTCTAAGTTAGCTAACCGCACTGCTAGCGAGTTAGCATCACAACCGAGCAGCTCAATGGACCTTTCTCGTAACACACAGCGACACACTACCGAATCAAACTCAATATCATTCCAATTTTATTATCCTAAACAAGAAAGGTTGATTTTAATATACAGATGTAAAGTAGAAAAGTCAAAAAATACCTTAGAGTTAGCTTTCTGCGCCCCACCTGGCGTTTTGTCCGCCATTTTGCCCGACACTGTGCGCGAGGCGCGTTCGTTCACTCTCTCCCACTGAACGAGTCCATTTGACGTCTATTTCTGAAGACAGATCTGAATGAGTCTGTCACAGTCTGTGTACTGTTATATGTGTGAGTTATGTGAACTGTTATTGATGCACAAGACACCAGAATTCAGAATGCACTTTTAAAAGAATTGTATTGTGCAATGCATGTGGAGTCTGAAGCTGGTTTACTGGCCTTAGCTCAGCTGGTTGTCTAGCTGGTTCAAGCTCGTCTCCTAGACTGACCAGATGAAAGCCTGACCAAGCTGGGAGACCAGCAAACCATATATAACTACCCACTTTACAGTGGCTGCACGCCTGGAACTGACGTGTTAATTGATTTGCAACAAGACATGACATGCGGCAGTGTATTTCACCTTTTGCAACTGTATTCATTTTCAATATACTAATATTCATAGGCCTATCGTAATATTCAGTGAATTGTAACTCCAGATTCTGTATAAAGATGCAATGCTGCATAAAAGTACTAGGGCCTACTAAAAAATGGTAGCTCTGACCCACCAGAAGCTTTGCTTCTCTGTAAAATGAAATGCAGCATCAGCCTTCAACTTGGCAGTTGTCATGACATTCAGTATTTAGAATTTCATATTTTCATTCATTTCATGGTTTTATATCATAATTTCAAATTCAAAATATAACATTTCTGCAGCAGTAATTCCTGCATAAATGTATGCCACCTCTGTGCAGCATTAATCAGTGCACCTTTTTAAAATATATATACTTCAGATGCAGAAGTGTGCAAACGTTAATGCAAAAAATATTAATTTCAACTCACAAAATAAATGTAAATATGTAATTTATGTAGACAGTGAGGTAGATGTTGTCATGCAAATAAGAAAACTGATAATAGGCAGCATAAAAGGCCTTTCAAACCCTGAAATGTGTGTATGCTGAATTGCTTACAAATTACTCCTTTTATGCAGAATATTTCACACATCAGTAAAGCATAAGTAGCCTATATAAGAACTCCAATGAAGCTGATCATATTAGTTGACAACTAAAATGTATTCTGCATTTAAGTTACTCAGGTTTAGTATGTAACCAGTACTCAGTTTAAACAGTACTCTGTTTTAATATTCATGCATAGACTTTATTTGTTTTCCAGTAGATTTTCAGTATCATGTTGTAGTCGAGGTAGCTGGCATGATATTTTTACAACACCACCTAACGATAACCTTGAGGGAGCTTGAAACTATTTATTCTTTATAGGGCAACAATACACTGTCAAAAACACAATGCACAGGTAAAAACAAACAAACAGTAGAATTCACATTTTGACACATTTTCAAATGATTTTATTATTATACAATTGAAAACATAACCCTATCAGTAACGTAACGTTAAACAAATACACAAAAAATAAAAAGGTTGACCTTTAATTGATTTGTTTGCATTGATCTAATTGGCATGAAAAAAGTCAGCTCAGATTATGTATTTTGTTTGAAATTTCACAAAATTTAGTCCACTTGATATGTAGGCAAACTAGTTTGTAAAAGAGAGTTTGCAAAAAGAAAGTTTGCCAATGCAACCGACTGAAAAACTTCTTCCAGCCACCATATATTCTCACCTACCTGTCTGATTGAATGAACAGTACATGCTATTGTGAATAGTAAGAGTGTACTATGAATATAATATAAATGCATTTAAACCTAAATTTAAAGAAACAACATTAGAATAGTAATAAACAGGCATTTGTTGAAGGATATGTGGCTTCGCTCTTGGCATTCACCGCGTGCCTTAATTGAAATACATTAAATCAAGGTCCACTGTGAACACGTACAGCGAGAGCCTAAAGTGCAAAGAGAGATTCATCTGGGCCTGATGAAAATCTGAATCATCATAGATATACATCATGACTTGGTCCATGCACCGCAGGCCAGACAAATCGTATTCTGCCAACAGGTGTATTTATTCAAAAGCCTTACTTAAGGCCTATTTAGATATGAATCTCATCCTGGTTAAATAACGCTCAATGTTTCCTTATCTGGTGAGCCATACTGGAAGCCTGTGTTCAGACAGGACAAAGCACACAGCCAGGGGTAGTGCGTTCAGAATGCCTGCACATCCAAGGCATCAATATAGCCTTCCATCCCTGTAACCTATAAAACATCAAAATCATAACAGTTTAACCATGATGGCAACCAGGACTATTCGACATGCAATACACAGAATAACGTCGAACATTAGACAACACACGCAAATAAATCCCCAAATATATGCCTCATATAAAACATTAAAAGGAAAACGGATTAATGATCCCAATATTCGCTAATTAAATCGTACCAGAATACGCAGAAGATTCATAAGGTTATCATTTAATCCCACTGCTGTCGGCAGGAAGCATCCGCGATAATACCCGCATCATCACTGCATCATCCCACAAAGGTGGATGAGACTTGTTTATTATCTACGTTTGTTTTAAAATTTTGGAGTTCATGTACATACCTCCGTGAAGCGATGCAAACCTGTTCATATCGCTGATTAATATTAAAGCGGACTTTCAAATAAATGACGAGCCAACGACATATAAATATGGAAACTGCGCCGAGCGCTACATTGCGAGGGAGGCGTGACGTCACCATGCAGACAGATGTTCAATCCGTGCGTCCTTGAGTTTAACTATAGGCTATGTTAGCCGACAAATGACGTGCCAAACGATTGATTGATTGATTGATTGATTGATTATAACACTGAAATGACAGTACTACTAAAAAAAATAATACAAACAAGAGAAAAATACAAACAAAAAAAGTAGCTGGATTCTGGCATTAATTAGGCAGTGATTACATTTGAAATAGATACTTTTGGGCAGAAAGCATGCCACATCAAAACATGAAATGGAGAGCTGCTATGATTATGTTATGTTGGTTCAATTCAAACATCTAATACAAATCTAGTACTAAGAAAAAAAACATTTTCAAGTAACAAGAAACAACCATGTTTTGGTTAATCATTACATTACATTTGAACTACAAATCGCCCAATTTTAATCAGAAAAGTGAGACTCATCTCTTTGCTAACTGCTAGTTGGTCAAACTAGTTCTTAAGACAGTCTTAACGTAGTGGCTATGTTTATGCAACTGGCCCCTGAACTCTGTCGGTGTGTACGTGTTCAAGTGATATGCAGGTAAGTGTGTGTGTGTGTGTGTGTGTGTATGTGCATGTAATGTGTGTGTGTGTGTGTGTGTGTGTGTTCAAGTGATATGCAGGTAAGTGTGAGTGTGTGTGTATGTGTATGTAATGTGTGTGTGTGTTCAAGTGAATGTTGGAAAGTATTCCAAGTGTGCATCTGTAAGTCGTTATTTGTGTGTGTGTTTGTACATGTGATGTAGCTTGTAGCCTACATGACAGAGAGAGGGTAAGCTTTTTACTTAAATTAAAATGGGGAGATACCAGACTATTGAAAGTGTTTCTTTATTATCCATAAAATTACAATTTTGTTATGTCATGGCAAGCTTTTACATCAATGTTGTGATAAGGGACAGCATGTTGGGACGGTTGCAACAACATGCTGCAACTATCCCTATACTGACTACCCTGATAAATCTTGCTATGCTAGCTTTAACACATGCTAGCCTGTTAGAAGCTAAGAAACACAGATTAAAAATGATATGACTTTACAAGCTTCACACAAACAGTTTAGACAGTATGACAAATAATTTTTTATACCTTTAAATTTTTATTTATTTATTTTATTTTGTTTTATTTATTTTTTGCAGAAGGAATGGTCACATGTGGCTGCTTTTTTTTTAAAGAAAGGATGAGGTCTTAATTTATGGGATTACATCTCTGCCGCAATTCTGCGCGCGAAAGATGTGTGATTGGTTATAATGCGCAGCGCTGTAAAAACGCAGCTGTTTCTGGCTCAGAGCCAGTCAGTGAACACAGATTTGAATTTAGCAGCTAGTGATGTGCCGCACATCACACCAGTGTGATTGTATCAATTATAAAAAATATTATTCGGCTATTTTTTGTCTTTTGGAAGCTGCATTCCAAATCCACTTGGTTCGAAAATCTGAGGGGGAATGAATGGGCATGACACCTCTGGACAGCAATATGATTAATTCATTTTACATCTTGGTTTACTCTCTTAAACATCTGGAGGAATTACGTAGGCTACCTACATATCTTTGTAAGGAATTTACCTCAGTTTTGAATAAGGCGTGGGTCTTATCCAGATCAAAACCAAGATTGGATTTTGTGATCTAATCCGAATTCAGAATCCTTTTTTTCTTTTGAACAACCCATTTTCAAGATTTGATCCAATCCGATGGCCAAATCCGATCAGATTACTTTTGAACAACTGGCCCCTGGCCCCTGGAGGGCAGGAGCCCTGCAGAGTTTAGATTCAATCATAATTAAACACATCCGATCCAACTAATCAAGTCCTTCAGGCTTATTTGAAAACTACATGGTATGTGTGTTGGAGTAGGCCCCTGGCCTAGAGTAACCTTTTTACTGAAGTTTTCTGCCTCTTCATTTTTATTTAATGTAAATGTACATTTCTGGCCCACCAACATGTTCTTTCTTAAATCTAGAATTTTGTTATTTCAGCCATGTTAGCAATTGGATTTACAATAATCTACACAACTGTATATGTTTATAGCTGACATTCAGATGCATTCAGATGTCAACCCAACCATAATAAATGTAATGAGCAATTCTTCTTTGAATTATGTGTTAAGATTTTGTCCCAATAATATTCTTAAATTAAAAAACTTGAGACTAACATATCATTGATCTTGTATTTTTTTATCCACAGCTTTTGATTAACTATCATAAATTAAGACAAGAATGTCCAGAAATAACAGCTGATCTGCGGCCATCATCCATCAGTGGACTTCTGCAAAACAATTACCATGGAGTTTTGAGATCACGAGATGATGCTGGAAGTCGAGTTCTAATCTATCGGATTGGCAAGTACATACACAAATAATTTTTTTTTAAGTTGTCTTGTTCATTATAATGGTGAATATCACAAAATTTCAAATGTTTTCAGGTCAGTGGAACCCCAAAGAATTCACAGCTTATGAGGTTTTCCGTGTAAGCCTCATTACATCAGAGTTGATTGTTCAAGAATGGGAGACTCAAAGAAATGGACTCAAAGCAATTTTTGATCTCCAAGACTGGTGCTTCGCACATGCCCTGCAGATAAATCCTTCTTTGGCAAAAAAGATATCTTCTGTACTTACAGTAGGTATCCATTTAAACATTTTCATGAAAAATTTATAAGATGTCGCTTATTCAGATTTCTGTAGAAGATCTGGCTTTAACACCCCTAACTTCATCTGCTAAAACTTGCTTATCAATGTCCTGTATAGTTTTTTGTTGATTCTCTTTCTCTTATAGCAAGGTTTTAATATTACCTAAAAAATGCATATAACAAAATATCAAATCTATTTTGCAGGACTCCTTTCCTTTGAAAGTACGTGGCATCCATTTGATAAATGAGCCTATTTTTTTCCGTCCTGTCTTTGCTATGATCCGTCCATTTCTTCCAGACAAAATCAAACAACGGGTTAGTCACATTTAAGTACATATATGTGTGATTTTAAGTGTATTCACTTTAAAAGATTTAATATCTGTGGTGTGTTTTTATTTATAGATTCATATGCATGGGAGTTCATATGCCCAAAGTCTCTGTGATTACTTTCCGAAGGCTATCCTCCCTCCTGAGTATGGAGGAACCGGACCCAGCATAGATGAAGTGTGCCAAGATTGGACTGAGTACATCATGCAGTCTGAAGACTATCTCTATAGGCTCTCTCTAGACTTAGGTGGAGGCGATGCTTCTCAGTCATCTGCCTATGAGTGATTACAATGAAGGTATTTCTTACCATGTGCTCTTTGTGCTAGATGATGTAACAGATTCTGCTGGGGCAGGTTACATATAGTCTCCGAAAATCAGGATGATATTGCTGACTTAAAATTCACCCAAAAATTCAAATTTACTCACCCTCAGGCCATTTAAGATTGTCCACTGGAACAGATTCTGAGAAATTTAGCATTACATCACTGCAGTGAATGGGTGCCATCAGATTGAGAGTTCAAAGAGCTGATGAAAACATCACAATAATCCACAAGTAATCCATGTGACTCCAGTCCATCAATGAACATCTTATGAAGCAAAAAGCTGCATGTCTGTAACAAATTAATCAAGACTTGTTTTTTAACTTCAAACAGTTGCTTCCAGCTAAAAAAAACAAAAAGAGTCCTCTATCCATAATATTGCTTTCTCCAGTGGAAAAGTCATCTAATATGAATAAGGAGAGAAATAGATTAAGCTCTGTTTATAAGTGGAAAAAAGTCCAAAACAATTCTAAACAAATTTGTCTGTGGATGACCTGAGAGTGAGTCAATTTTCGTTTTTGGGTGAAACATTCCTTTAAATTGTAAAGCATATTAGTGTGAACATATATGCTTTGCTTATATACTTATACTTTTTTTCATATTGTACATGAATTAATGGTGCAACTATTTAAATTGTATGCCTAGCTCTCCTAATATTCCAGACTGGAAAAAAAAGACTTAGTTTGACTAAGTCATATTTTTGAATAATGTGATTTTATTGAATTCTATATCACACAGATATTCACTGCAAGTACTTGATATACCTCTGAAGTTACAATATAGCATCAGATATCATATTTTGTGTTTACTTTTAGAAGAAGGATTCCACAGTCACTTGTAAATAACACATGTAGTGTACAATGTTGTGCATTACCGAAATATCAAAGTGCCTTTCTTATTTCCTTGTGAAATGTCAAGGTTTTTATTGTTGTATTTTCATAACAATGGACATAACTCAGGATGTTACATAAGTCTCTGTGCTTCTAGAAGTTAGATATCAGTTATCATGAACTGCTTCACTATATTGCTGCTCTTAAGTCAAATGATCTGTAATGTAACTGTAAACTGCAGCATTTATTAGCCTTTGCTGAATTTGAAATAAATAAACAGCTGAAGACATGCACTTATTTAGTCTAAACCAAGTGGGATTACAAAATGGCACTTTGGTCTAGTGCCTTTTGCTCTGACTCTTAAACAAATATAAACAGAGACTAATGACCTTACTGGAGCTCTTCATGTTTACAGATTTACTTAAATGTGAATTTCTGAAACCATGTATATAATCTAATTCAGTTTGTTGCATTCTTTCTGTCAGACAGTGTATCTAAAGACAGAAGAAAAGGACTGTTTTACATTATTTAACTGTGCTGTCCTCACTTATTATCAAACTTTGACTATTGTTTTTTTTATTTAATGTACATTATCATAATGATAAAAAGTTATACACAGGCATATTAATACACAATGTGCAACTCAAATAAACTTGGCAGCCAAACAATTGCAAAGGTCATTGTGTGAAATTCTTTCCCCAACTGATTTTTTTTTAAATCGGTGTTATTCAGTATTATCTGAATAGTGAATCTGAATTAGTAGTAATATCCAAAGCGCTACTGTGCAACATTATATTGTGACAACTATCACTTCAGAATGTATAGGCAAATGTATCCTGAAGATTTACACTGTGAATTAGGCCTACAATGAATGACACTTCCTCACACATGCCAAACGGTGGGAAAGGTCCAAATGGTTCCCACACCTCATTAACCCAAGCATCCATCTAAGAATTTATCATGCTAATACAGCAAGAGTATTGTCAGGGTGATATAAAAATATAAACGTTGGACTCTGTGGTCGATTCTGTGTTAAGGTAAGGCATGTTATTCGCAATTATGTGTTGTGGCTGGGTTGTTATAGGTCTGCGTGACTCTCGATGTCTTAGGCCTATTGTAAGCCCTCTTTTGAGGCACGCGCAAGCGCACGACCCCCCCATCCCGCCACCCCCCGTTATAAGAAAAAAACAAGTGGGCTCCCCCAAAGTCCACGGTATAGTTCGAACACTGAGTATTGTGACATGTTTATATTTGAGGAGCATTGAATAAATGTGTTAATAAAGTTATAGTTAGTTTTGTGCACACAGCTGCAATCTTTAACCCAGTCTGTAAATTACGGTTATAATTATGTTGATTTTTACATTTTTGTCAAGAAAACGTGGGACAAATTATTCCTCAACTATTTTGTCACTTAAGTGGTGATGGTTGTTACAAAGGATAAAAATAGGTTTTACTGTTACACTGATCTAATTAAGTATAATTAATAAAGTTAATCTTGCTTTCTTATCTTTCACTTACTATGATTGACATTCATAAGTAGTGTGGCAGCATTGCCAGAGGTTTAGGGGGAATTCTCGCGAAATCTCGAGTTTCGACAGAATAATTCAAGGAAAATCTTAATTATTAAAGTTTCTCCTATATGAATGTCAGAGTGTATAACAGTTTGAAAACAATTAAAGTTTCAACGGGTTTTAAACTCATAAGTATCACGTTCCACACTACTTACTACAGTCACTTTAGGATGAGGTGGACAAAAGCAGAAAGGGGGTGGGGTCAATGGAACAATTTGTACCAAGACAAAAGTACACAGTTTTCGTTGTTAATTTCACCCCCTCACAATATAAAGCATTATTAGGACGAATTCGGTAAAACTTTGAAATCTGTAAAACTAATGTAACGTGCAACTGTGTTTCCTTCATTGTGTGTTTTGTACAGGCTAGATTTGCAAGTAAATTCGAGGCAGAAAAAAATCTTACTTCCAGAGTCCAGGCAGCAGTAATTTTGCAAATCACAACCTACGCAAGCTCTATATAGTTCACACATAACACGAGAAAATCATTCGACCGTTATACGCAAAGATAAGAATTATGATCATCACGTGAATTGTTTTGCATTCACATCAGTGTGTGAAAAGATATGGATTGGATCTCGCGATAAGTCCAACCTTAAATCTTGCCACGTTCCAGCTCTGGCAGGAAAATACAGGGGCAGGACTGGGCGGTCTTACCTCGCAGGTATCCACACGATTGAATAAATCATCGGCCACTGCTCAGCGATTGGATTGCATTTTCATTCGCCCCGCCCACAACGTCTTTGTCTGGACAGTATTGGTCGAATTTTCAGTCACTCAAAAGGGGGAAGGGTTGCTATGGGCCTCGGTGTGTGAAGGCATAGGGATTTGATTTTGCGGGGCATCCGTACCAGAACTGAGACTGGAATTACAGTCAGTTTATTTGTTACAGAACAAGAAACGTCGAAGAACTTTCACTTGCAATGGCTAAGAAAAATGCAAAAGGACCAGTTAAAAAAGGTGTGTATGTTTACATGTTTTTTTTGCTAAAAAAATACGTGCATTCTGCGAAGGCCTGAAAGTTAATCGGCGGCAAGATTGATTTTTATTTATCTAATTATATTGTTACAGAACAAGAAACGTCGAAGAACTTTCACTTGCAATGGCTAAGAAAAATGCAAAAGGACCAGTTAAAAAAGGTGTGTATGTTTACATGTTTTTTTTGCTAAAAAAATACGTGCATTCTGCGAAGGCCTGAAAGTTAATCGGCGGCAAGATTGATTTTTATTTATCTAATTATATATATATATATATAATCTGTATAGAGATTATAAACAAGCAAAATAATACGAATGACCCCAATGCATTGTGTCGACTACAGTCGTGTTATATAAACTGCGTTAGTTGTGTTACACTGTAACCACAAATAGTTCTTGAATCGTTGCTAACGTTACATTCTGAGCGAGTAAGAACTTTTCTGTTCGAAACAGTCCGAGAGGGGTGTAATAAATGCCCCTGAACACGCCTATGCACTTGGAAAATTAAACGAAATCGTTGCAGAAATTCTGCATGCTTTTAGTCTTACTTGCACGAGCACCTCAAGGCCTAGTTTATTGCACTGTTTGTTAATTCCGACAGCAGCAAATGACCTACATTTTCAGATAAATGTTTCCACATCGCTGGAGCCAGAGTTGCCCCAGTGCGAGCTCTTAAATGCTCACGTGTCAATATTGGGAGAGCGTGGGAGGGGTTACACGTGGCCTCTAGGGTCCCATGTCCACACACACTCTGTAATTAAAAAGAAATTCTGCCACACTGCAGGACCCCACTGCTGGTTAACAACGTCTGGGCGTTGGGTTTAGCTATCTAGCTATTATTATTGACTTTAGTAACTGCGTGGTTATTATGCAAGAGTGGTAGATTAACTAACAAACTGTTAGGAATATGAACCCCTGCAATTACATTTTAGACATGCGTGTATAGAGTTATCATATGGGCTGACTTTACACCGTAAAGAGGTTCATTTTAAAGCAAAAACTGTAAAATGTTACAGTAAAAACCTTTAAATAGGTAAACTGTAAGTTACTTCACCATATACGATGAAAATATGTATTTACAGGTCAACACGTGCAATTATATTGTAGAATTGTTTTCAGTTATTTATTTATTTTTACGTTATTTAGTGTTGTGTGTTACCTTGTTTGCCAGGTCCACTGTACACTTTCTATTAATGTTTGTTAGCTACTGTTCATGGTAAAGCCTATTTTGTTCATGGAAATGCTTAATTTGTCATGTTGCTTAATTACAAATAAATAGATTACGATCCATAATTAAATGTAAAGAGATTAACAAACATTAAACATATTGACAAATAAATAGAATGAGATCCACAAATAAATCTTAAAGTTTCACAAACATGAATTAAATTCACAAATAGAAAATGAAATTTGCAAATAAAAAAAACACATTCACAAATATATATTTATGTCACAACCACAACTTTGCCTGGCATTTATTTGTGAATCGCGTCCTGTGCATTTGTAGACAGCTGGACGCATTTGTGAATCGCGTCCTGTGCATTTGAGAATTGTGAAACATTTCTTGCGTCAAGACGTGCTGACAATCCACAAATACGTGGTCTCCACCCACCGTCTACTCAACGCCAATCAGATAACAGCTACATTTCACTGACCAATCGTAGCACGATCTCGCTATAGCCAATCACGTTTGCATTACAATCAGGGCGGTCTGGTCCTGAGGTAACTTCATTTATCTGCATTGGCTCAAATAGGTAATATAAGGGCCATAAAATGGGTACAGTAAAAGATGTTTAAAATTGGATTTCGTTAGACCATTAGACTGTGTAT
>NW_015652333.1:1069354-1071689 GCF_001515625.1 Sinocyclocheilus rhinocerous | reverse complement strand
ATTTATTTCCCATTTTTTTTAGTCAAGCCGATGTATATGAGCTGCTATGTGGATCTAACGATGTATGAAGTTTTTGATATTCTGTGGTGGTCAGTTCACAGCAGTGATAGAAATTAATCTACCAATAAGCTTAAATATATATATTTTTTTACCTTTTATAAGAATTTTTACATTTTTACATTTAAAAAGCCATTTTTCTTAAAAGTGTGCATCTTTTTGAGTCAAATTCTTGCATATAATTTGTCAATTAGAATAATGAGACATTTGGGCTGTTACCAAGCAAATGGTATAAATATAAACAAAATTAATCTTTGCAATGCAGAGGAAACACAGAAGCTGCATCTGGAATGGCATTTAGATGTCACGCTGTTTAATGCAGCTCAGAGGGACATGGGATGCTTTAACCTGCAGTTACAAATGCATAGATAATGTTTTGATATTTTAAACAAAAAACGTCAAATACTGACATTTGAAATTATTTAAAAAATGAAAAGAAACGAAACACCGTCATGTTGCTCAGAGATATGGAAATAAAAGCGTCAATAAGTAACTGACTAATAAATAACTGAACTCAACCTCATAATAAACATTTGTTTTTGTAATAGGTTAAATTGGCATCACACAACAGCCAACAGCATTTCCCATTTTTTTTAGTCAAGCCGATGTATATGAGCTGCTATGTGGATCTAACGATGTATGAAGTTTTTGATATTCTGTGGTGGTCAGTTCACAGCAGTGATAGAAATTAATCTACCAATAAGCTTAAATATATATATATATATATATACTGACATTTGAAATTATTAAAAAAATGAAAAGATACTTTAAATGTGAAATTTAAACCACCAGTAGGTGGCAGCAAGTCACTGTTAATAAGTGAGTCGTTGCGATTGAACCAAATCATTTAAACGGTTGATTCATTCAGAAACCAAACACTGTCATGTTGCTCAAAGACGCAAAACAGTGCTGTGGCTTTGTTTGGAGTTATTTTTGTTGTCAAAATAGAGCAAAAACAGGCAATATGGTGTCTAAAACTTAAGTTTCTTAATTAACTTTTTGTTTATTGAACTGTATCACATAATTTTAATATCACATTTGAAATCATGTTGATTTTTGGAGAAAAGAAACGACATTGATATATAAATGATATATAAACTATATTAAATGATATAAATTTATAAATTTTCTGCTCCCATATCTTGAATTTTGTGATCATTCGAAATGTATTTTAATAAACTGAATCATACAGTGAAAGAAAGCACTGTAAATGCGCACACGCACTAGTCTAACACACTTCATCATGCACTTTTTCTCTGTCATTTTCAAAGGCACGTAACATAAAATACTGTGGCTTGGTTGGCATGATACACTGTCTAATGGTCTAACGAAATCCAATTTTAAACATCTTTTACTGTACCCATTTTATGGCCCTTATATTACCTATTTGAGCCAATGCAGATGAATGAAGTTATCTCAGGACGAGACCGCCCTGATTGTAAAGCAAAACATGCTTGGCTATAGCGAGATCGTGCTATGATTGGTCAGCGAAATGTGGCTGTTATCTGATTGGCTTGAGTAGACGGTGGGTGGAGTCCACGTATTTGTGGATTGTCAGCATGTCTTGACGCAAGAAATGTTTCACAATTCGCAAATGCACAGGACGCGATTCACAAATAAATGCCAGGCAAAGTTGTGGTTGTGACTAGGGGTGCGCCGATCCAATATTTAGTATCGGTATTGCTCCGATACTGCCACTTTCTGCTGGATCGGGGTATCGGTCAGACGAGATCGATCCAAATCCGATATTGTGCGTATACTATTCTGTGTTATTGTTAAGCCTTATATTACCTATTTGAGCCAATGCAGATGAATGAAGTTATCTCAGAACGAGACCGCCCTGATTGTAAAGCAAAACATGCTTGGCTATAGCGAGATCGTGCTATGATTGGTCAGCGAAATGTGGCTGTTATCTGATTGGCTTGAGTAGACGGTGGGTGGAGTCCACGTATTTGTGGATTGTCAGCATGTCTTGACGCAAGAAATCTTTCACAGTCGTTAAATTCAAGTTCACGTAAACTCTTCTCTCTGCTGCGGCTGTCAGTCATCCTCCATTCAGCATTCAAACTGCGCGTCGCCTTCGGTTACGACAGTCAAGACGACGAAACTCTCTCTAGGATGATACAATGTTCCTATTATTATACTTGATGGATAATAGAGATATTATAGATAAACATATATGTGGTTTTGCATAAAAGGACTTTATCTTGCTGGAGTTTAGTGCTAATTCTAAAGCATGTTACTTTCTACCGGGTGTCTGTTAGAGATCACTACACTG
>NW_015652333.1:1065073-1068066 GCF_001515625.1 Sinocyclocheilus rhinocerous | reverse complement strand
AAAAATAAAAAAATAATAATCCTTAGGGGATCAATAGGGCCCTGCGCCTTTCTGGCTTGGGCCCTAATAATAATCCTTAGAAAAACAATAGGGCCTGCGCCTTACTGGCTTGGGCCCTAATAATAATCCTAAGGAAATCAATAGGGCCCTGCGCCTTACTGGCTTGGGCCCTAATAATCCTTAGAAAAACAAGAGGGCCCTGCGCCTTAGTGGCTTGGGCCCTAATAATAAACGGAGCAATTCCAAGAGGGTCCTCGCACCGCGGTGCTGGGGCCCTAATAAAGATATTTTGAGTGATGCAGAGGAAACAGAACTACATCCTCAATCAGAATTGGACGATTTTTATATAGAAAAAGCTAAAGGAGCTTTCTTACAATCTAGGGCCAGATGGATTGAGGAGGAGGGGGAAATTCTTCTTATTTCTTTAATTTAGAAAAACATAAACAAGCTTTTAAAACTATTAATAAACTTTGCATTGATAACCATATAAGTGAAGAGAAAACACTGATTGATGATTACATTTATTCCTTCTATAGTGATTTATATAAATCAAGATTTAACAAGAGAAATTGTGATCTTTTCTTCTCCCTCTTATAGATAGTGATTTTTTTTTAAAATCTGGAGACCTATAACTCTTTTATCTAATGATTTTAAATTGCTCTCATGTTTTTGCGAATAGACTTAAAAAAAGGTATTGGTGAGATTATTAGTGAAACAGTCGGCTTTTATCAAAGGAAGAAGTATTCACAGCCATATTAGATTAGTCATTGATATGCTTGATTATAACTATTTAATTACTCAGTCAAGTTTACATCTATTTCTAGATTTTTTTTTCCAAGGCATTTGATACCCTCGAGCATCCTTTCCTGTTTAAGTCTTTAGAAATCTTTGGCTTTGGCCCTATATTTTGTAGAGTAATTTCCATGTTCTATAATGATATTTTCAGTAGTATTTCGCTTAATCTAGGCTCATCACCCAGAATTCATATTAAACAATGAATCCATCAAGGATGCCCTATTTCACCATTACTTTTTAACCTAGCAGTTGAACTCATGTCTTTATTCGTAAAAAAAAAAAAAAATCAGGACAGTATGCATTAATATTCTTGGTAGGACTTTTACTATAAGCCAGTTTGTTTGCAGACGACACTCTTTTACTTCTTAAAAATAAAGAGATGCTACTATTAGTTATTGATAAAATATCTGTCTTTTCAAAGGCTTCAGGTCTGAACCTAAACTTAAAAAAGTGAGAACTAATGGCCATCCATAATTGTGCTTTGAAAGAAATAGAGGGCATTCCAGTACAAGAGGAAGTTATGGGGTTTTGATTACCAAAAATTCTGTCGATAGAGAACATTCAAATATTAACTCAAAAATAGAAGGTATGAAAAAAATCCTTAAATCATTGGTTATCTAGAGACCTTTCAACAATGGGCAGAATCCTCTTGGCTAAAACTGAGACAATATCCAAACTTATTTATCTTATGTTCTGTATACTGCCTCAAAAGTAGTTAAATCTGTGAATTCAGTATTATTTAAGTTTAAGTTTATGGAAAAATAACGCACATTACTTAAGTAAATTCCATATGGTTAAAGAGTATGAACATGGAGGCTTGAAAGCCATTGACTTTGAATCTCTTATTGGCACATTCAGAATAAAATGGCTTAAAGAATGCTTAGCAAAGCCACATTTAATTTGGATCCATATTCCTAATCATATTTTTTTTTAATATTGGCGGCCTTAAATTTGTGTTAAGATGTGATTTTGATCTTTTTAAAATTCCTTTGAAGGTATCTAATTTTCATAAACAAGTACTGCTTTTCTGGAAAATTATATTTAGCCATAACTTTTTTCCCTCACAACTCCACTCTTTGGAACAATAGCGCTATGGTAATTAACAGGAAGTCTTTGTTTAAAAGTGATTGGTATTTGGGATGCTTATATTGACCATTTAACCATTAACCGTAAGTAATAATTTTAACTGATTAATACTATCAGTTAAACAGTTTAAAAGGTATTTTTTAAAGTATATTTTAGTTTGCTGCATGGTTAAAGAAAAATATGCTATACATATTAGTTAAATCACGTATTAGGGATGCATTGATCCGATACTCAGTATCGGTATCGGCTCCGATACTGGCATCGGGTATCGGTCAGACGAGACCGATCCAAATCCGATATTGTGCGTATACTATTGTGTTATTGTTGAGCCCCACGAAAGGCACGCAAACATTATAAAGTAAAGTTTTCGTGCACTATATTTCAAGTGTTCTGAAGCTGTTCCATAGTTCAATGTGTGGTACAGATGAATATTTAAGTCATTAAATTCAAGTTCACATAACCTCTTTCCGCTGCGGCTGTCTGTCATCCTCCATTCAGCGTTCAAACTGCGTGTCGTGTTCGGTTACAGTCGAAACAATGGAACTCTTCAAGAGCGCACAGTAACTGAGGTTTAATACTGTTAAAAGAAAAGGCTCAATAAACTATCGCACAGATAAAATGCACTACTCATCAATATCTCTTCCCTTTGTGCTTTGAACTTTTCTATGTGGAGCACTGCGCTGTGACTCCATGTTGCTTCAAGCGCATCATTCTGTGCACGGGATGCGCATAAGCGCTTTGTGCCGCTCTGTATTGGAGCCTTTCATGTTATTATAATACTTGCGCAATTAAAGATTGTTAATAGCCTTTCTTGTTCTGTCTTATCTATCATATATTGCTGCCTCATTACTGTGCTATAAATGTAAAAGAAATGTATTTAATTTATTGCATATAACTTTTTTCTTTAAATGTTTAGATTTTATCAAATTATTGTGAACTCATAATTTTTGTAGAGTAACTTTTGCTGCTGAATTATCCACTAACCTAGTTTATAATAGTATTTTTCTCATAAATTGTTTATATATTTTTACATTTATTTTTCTTTATAATGAAGTTGTCTAGTTGATTGTGTGTATTACACAAAAGAGTGATGATCAGGTCAACACACACTG
>NW_015652333.1:1064276-1064615 GCF_001515625.1 Sinocyclocheilus rhinocerous | reverse complement strand
TTTTGCGCAATGAAAGATTGTTAATAGCCTTTCTTGTTCTGTCTTATCTATCATATGTTGCTGCCTCATTACTGTGCTATAAATGTAAAAGAAATGTATTTAATTTATTGCATATAACTTTTTTCTTTAAATGTTTAGATTTTATCAAATTATTGTGAACTCATAATTTTTGTAGAGTAACTTTTGCTGCTGAATTATCCACTAACCTAGTTTATAATAGTATTTTTCTCATAAATTGTTTATATATTTTTACATTTATTTTTCTTTATAATGAAGTTGTCTAGTTGATTGTGTGTATTACACAAAAGAGTGATGATCAGGTCAACACACACTGAGGTA
>NW_015652333.1:1061314-1064060 GCF_001515625.1 Sinocyclocheilus rhinocerous | reverse complement strand
TGGTATCGGATCGGGATCGGTATTGTCCGATACTCAGAACTTTTGGTATCGGATCGGTATCGGTTCTGAAAAAATGGTATCGTGCCCCACCTAGTTGTGACAAATATATATTTGTGAATATGTTTTTTTATTTGCAAATCTCATTTTATTTATTTGTGAATTTAATTCATGTTTGTGAAACTTTAAGATTTATTTGTGGATCTCATTCTATTTATTTGTCAATATGTTTAATGTTTGTTAATCTCTTTAAATTTATTAATGGATGGTAATCTATTTATCTGGAATTAAGCAACAATTCTAGCTCCATATGAATTGGTGGTTATCTCTATATTTTCAGCCAATAAAGCAGACCAAGCTGATTAGAATAAATGCAGTTATCAATTGTATACCTGAATACAGGAATCAAATGCCATCATGTGATACCTGATTTGTATGTGCTTTTTATTAATATTTTGGTGTCAGTGAGGTGCCACTTGAACCATCATTTCTTATTGCTATAAGCGTTCCAATTCTCTCCATTAAACCATTACATTTTATGGTGTTTATCCATTATGGAAAACTTTTCTTGTAATGATAATAATCTAGAGCCACTCCCATTTAAATGTTTACTGAGTGTTAACAATTTCAAAACCACCATCCTTCGATTTGATGCATTTATAATGCATTGCTTAGTAAAGAGAATTCAGCTGTTCAGTGGTGGAATGCCCTCTTTTATCAAATGTCCAAATCATTGCTTTCAGGGATCTTTTCAGCTGCACAGAATAACCTGCTGAGTGCCACAGAAACGGTAAAGAAATGACAGTCTGTCATGACGTGCTTGCATTTAGGTTTTTTTTTCTCAAGCAGTTCTCCATTGATTCCACTGTTCTATTCAAATAACCTAGCATGTTTGTTTTTTTCAAGGGCATTTAATCCAATGCAGTTCTCTGTCATATGTGGCTGAGTAGCAAATATTTGATTTTGGTAAATGCAGTGTGCTCATTCTCACAATATTAAATGTTCTGTTTCATACAAAGAGTGAAGAATGCATTTGTGTGTGTTTAACAAGTATCACTGTTTAGTACAGATATTCTTATGAATGGCAATAATATTTATATATGTAACATTTGAACTTGTGTTGTGACATCAGTAGACTTGTGCCGGTATTCGGTAATGCGATATATCACGGTAATGAATATGCACGATATTGTTATCGTGGGCACTTCTAAATACCGTGAATAATTATATATTACAAATTATTCAGAATTTTGAATGCATTTTAAGAATACTTTTCCCATAAACTGGTCAAAATGCACAACACCGCCGTATGCTGCATGAAAGATGCGTGCGCACTCTGATGTAAACAAGCGCGGACGAGAAGCACATGGCGGAACATGTGAGAGACGCACTGAATGAAAGCGCACTTTCACTCTCTGACAGCAGATGGCGCTAAACTGCAGAAATAATGTCACACTTTACATTAGGGCTTCATTAGTTAACATTAGCTTTTGCTCATTGTGAATGTTAATGCATTAACTAAGGTTAACTAATGAGGTCTTATTGTAAAGTGATACCTATTGGTCTTTATAGTTCTTTTGCACTTTAATCTGTGTAAAACTTTTAACTTTGTACATTTTTCTGTATTGCTTTATTGCATTTAAATGTTCAGTTATTTTTGTTATAAGAAAAAAAGTTATTAAACCTGTTATACTGTATTATGACAGCACTTTTTTTTAACTTAATTTCAATATCGTGATAATACCGTATACCGTAATAAAAGCATTAGCAATTAATCGCAACATGAAAATTTGATACCGGCATATCCCTAGACATCAGACAACCCACTGGACTTTTAAACCAGTGTATGATCTATTATTCTAAAGCAGTGTCAGTGTGCTGGTCATTCAAGATTCCAGTCGGGGTGCATATGCTGATAAAATCACATAAGGGGTTAATGTCCAGGTTTTGTTCCTGTGACCAGGCAGGAACTGCTAGCTTTACACAGTGGGGTGTGTAGGTATGACTGAAGAAGAGAGGGTAATTCAAGGCACACATTCCACTACAATGTTATATAAGCTGGACGATGAACATTGTGTATCACAAAGGCATATTCGAACGACAAAAGCAGTGCATGAGTTACAAAAAGAGTATGAAGCACTGTTTTTCATAGCAGGTATAAATGGGGGAGGGGAAGATGTTGATTAGGTCGCAATGGCAGCTGTTTGACTATCCATAGACTATATAGATTTGGGGTCAGTAAATTTTTATTCTTTTTTTGAAAGAAATTAAAACTTTTATTCAGCAAGCATGTTAAATTGATAAGAAGTGATAGCAAAGATTTATATGGTTAGAAAATATTTATATTTTGAATAAATGCTGTTCTTTTTAAAGGGGTCATATGATGTGATTTCAAGTTTTCCTTTCTCTTTGGAGTGTTACAAGCTCTTGGTGCATAAAGAAGATCTGTAAAGTTGCAAAGACTAATGTCTCAAATCCAAAGAGATATTCTTTATAAAAGTTAAGAGTCAGCCACACCTACCTAAAACGGCTCGTTCTAACACGCCCCCACATACCTACGTCACTATGTGGGAAGATTTGAATAACGCCGCCCAAATTTTCACGCAAAGAAAGAAGGCGTAACTTTGATTCTCGCTGTAGTATTGTTGTTGCCGCCGCCATGTCGTGAAGGCGCTGTGCGCTTCGTTGTGAAAGCGAAACTACTTTATTTGGTCTTCCAAAAGAGGACGATATCCGCTTCGTCATGCCT
>NW_015652333.1:1047560-1061228 GCF_001515625.1 Sinocyclocheilus rhinocerous | reverse complement strand
ATAACCTTTTACAGTGTTTCTGTTTTTTTTTTTCTGTATTTTTGATCAAATAAATGCAGCCTTGATGAGCATAAGAGACTTCTTTAAAAAACATTACAAGTCTTACTGATCCCAAACTTTTGAGCGGTAGTGTGTGTGTATATAATATATATATATAAAAGAATTAATAATTTTTAGTAAGGATTCTGATCAAAATATTAACCAGCATAATGGTTTTCAAAACTGATAATAATACAAAATGTTTCTTGAGCACCAAATCTGATTTCAATAATGCTGAAGACCAGATTAAAAAAAAATAAATAAATAAAAGAAACCGGAATAAACTGAATTTTAATATATATTAAAATAGAAACCAGTTATTTTAAACTGTAATATTTTA
Source organism: Sinocyclocheilus rhinocerous (assembly GCF_001515625.1). NCBI lineage: Eukaryota > Metazoa > Chordata > Actinopteri > Cypriniformes > Cyprinidae > Sinocyclocheilus > Sinocyclocheilus rhinocerous. Next base: position 1,060,849 of record NW_015652333.1, on the reverse strand, counting down.
CAGTATTACGGTTTTTACTATATTTTTTATCAAATAAATGCAGCCCTAGTGAGCACAAGAGAGATCTTTTGAGTAAGTGATATTCTTGATGAGAATAGAAGATTATGCAAGTAGATTTTGGTCGTTTTACTATGCTGATAATGTTAGCTTGATGCGGGTTTTTCTGTTTCAGCTATATGGCTAGTTTGTTTTTGCCAAATCCAAGCAGAAGCCACCGCTAACATGTTTATTATTTCATCAAGAAACTCGAGAGACCGGTCCTTGTATGGAAAATAAATAGCTCTGTGTCAGGAGATTCACTGTAAGTTTGCCAAGATTTAAATGCTCCTCTGCCAGGAGGCTGAAAAACGCCTTCCAAAGTTTGATTGGCATGTCATTAAAATGCATGTATGTGACAAAGCAGTGTATCCTCCATTGCGTGTTACTGTTTTGTCAAGTATAGTAATTTGGGTGACAAATCAACCATTTCAGCTTTCATATGTGACTAAGAACAGTGGGATGGAGTGGGATTTGCCTCTACCCTTTCCTACGAGGGCTTGAGATTGTCTGGCTTTCAAGTGGACAGTTCTAAAAATAATCCATTTGCTGGTCGAGTTCCATATTAAGTTCCGGCTCAATTCACAAGGAACAAAAAGGCAGGAGACCTGCTGTTGTACAGGGGTTTGGGGTAGGATTGGGGTGAAAGACGCTTCCTTTTTCCCCACTTTGCTTTGGAGGAATGGGGGAGCCTAATGCAGAGGTCAAGGTGGTGAACAAAGAAACCGGTATAGTATTTTTATGATTTGGAATAACCTTTTATGACGAGAGATGACATTTAACAAATCATGGGGGTGTGAGAGAAAACCTTAACATTTGAAAAAGAATATATAATAATATTTAATACTTAATTTTTAGGTTTCATTTGTATTTTTTTGGAGGGGTGCTTAAGTGCCTTGAAATGTATTGTTATAAAGTTTTATTGTGCAATCAGTTTATACGTGACACCTATACAAACTATAAAAAGATAATTTCTTTTGTTGTAACACTTTTAGTGTTGTTATTGCTGTCTGTATATCTGTTACTAACATTTGTAGTGTGCGTATGCGCATGAACAAATGTGTGGATTTGACCTAGCAGAACGTAGCGGACAAAACACCTGTTCATTCTTCCCACTAGAGCTCTGAATGCAGATGTATTTATACCGCGGTTCCATGAGAAGTGTCAACAGACCTCAGAATAACTGCACTCCTTTAGAGATTTGTCACCTTGTGATTACTATAGATGTGATTTCTGATGGAATATTTAAACATCTTAAAGGGAATCTTTCATTTGAACCAGAAATCCTTTGGATCGTATACAGGCATTTGAATATAGAATGAATTGATTGGTCTTCAAAGCTAACGTTACATAGTCTATTGACTAGTGGCCTTGAGTGAATACTTGTGTGTACCGTAATACTAAAGGACTAATCTTCCTTTCAAAGTCATGGTTTAATTTTGAGCATGTATTCCTCATTTACACAGGGGTTTTGCTGTGCTGCATTGATTTGATTTTGTTAAATGAATACATTTTAAATTCATAAACTTTAGATTTTATTAATTTCTTCCTGACATTCTTATTCTTTTATCCTTCAGAGGCCAAGCCACAGCAGGCGCATAAGAATGGAAAGAAAGCAGAGGTTGGAGGAGGAACCTCGTTTTTCACCTTGTTCATGGTTTTGGCTCTCCTGGGCGTCTGGACCTCTGTAGCTGTGGTGTATTTTGACCTTGTTGACTATCAAGGTGTAATTGGTGAGTCTTTGGTTTCTCTTATTCAGATTTTGTGTATATCTTGATTGATGTTTTAAAAATACTTAATACATAAATGTTATATGTAATTTATTTTTGTATATCTGGCCTTAATTTGCATGCAGCCAAAGCAAAGGACTTGCGCTATAATCTTTCAGAGGTATTACAAGGTATGACATCTGAACCAGTGAATAGAATCACCACCATAAACCTCATTTCTTTGAACCTACCATCTTCAATTACAAACTGGGGAAGTAAACCTACCATTTTATTATTAGTTCCGTTTTAGTGTCATTTTCCATACTTTAATATAAATATACACTACATTTATATAAATGTACTCTAAAAGTTTGGGGTCAGTAAGATTTTGTTTATTTATTTTTTCAAATAAACACATTTTATTCGGCAAGGACACATTAAGTTGATCAAAAGTGACAGTAAAGACATTTATAAGGTTATAACTTTTTTTTTACATAAATGCTGTTTATTTGATGTTTCTGTTCATCAAAGAAAATCATGGTATCATGGTTTCCACAAAAATATTAAGCAGCACAACTGTTTTCAAGATTGATACAAATAAGAAATGTTTCTTGAGCGTCAAATCTGCATATTAGAATGATTTCTGAAGGATCATGTGACTGGAGTAATGATGCTGAAAATTCAGGAATAAAAGACATTAAAATAGAAACCAGTCATTTAAAATTTTAATAATAATAATTCACAATATTACGGTTTTTACTGTATTTTTAATTAAATAAATGCAGCCTCGGTGAGCATAAGACACTTCTTTCAAAAAACTGACACCAAAACTTGGATGGGAGTGTGTATTTTCTAACTATTTGAATATGATAAAATGTTAATGTAATGATGTTTGTTAATGACTTCTTAAGAAAAGTTGTTATAAAGTTTATTTGCTACAGAATTTCTTGAAATAGGATTAAGGATATTTCTTAGTTCAAAGTATTACAGGAAACCTTGTACTATTTGATAGAAGACAAATAAGAGCTTTTTAACAGTGCTACAGGACTTTTAGTTCCATGTATGGCACATTGGATTATTCACAACCCATGTCAAATGACTAAATCAGATTCACTTTACTTTACTAGGTAAACTTGTGTCCTATGATGCTGATGGTGATGGAGACTTTGATGTGGAAGATGCTAAAGTACTACTAGGCAAGTGCAGTGATTCCAATGAAATTTTACCATATAATGTTTTGCATGACTGACTTTGGTTCACTTTTGTGCAGTTTCAAATTAAATCAGATGCATGTGCATGGTACTTTTTCATGCTTTTATAATCATCATTTTATTCAAACAACATACCATTTTGGAGAAGAAGTGATGAGAGATTATTGGCTTGTTGCATGATTTTGTAAATTAGACCAACTTGCCAATATTACATTTAAGGCAAAGTCATGTCGTAAGGAAAGAAATTAAAGAGATTTATTTTCACATTTAGCATGTAGTTTAACTGATTTCACAAGTAACTGAGACATATATTCATCAAAAACAGCCCCATTGGTCCTTCCCATGCATGTCCCCTTTCTCCTTTACCTCAGTTTAAGCTTTAATAGCATCTTTACCCTTTTTTTATAGCACTGAATCCTTACCCTCTTTTTTATAGCACTGAATCCTTATCTACTAAACCTTGCAAACAAACACCACCCTCTCTCTATTTTCTTGCTCTCCCACTGTTCTTTCTTTCCCTCTCTTTCTCTTTTTCCCTATTCTCCCGTTTACATAGGGCTGACCAAAGATGGCAGCAAAGAAAACTCAGACTCCCTTGAGGAAGTCCTCGATATTTTAGCAGAAGAGGGCACTGATTGGTTTCAAGGTTTCTTCACCTTCCTTTATGGCATTATGAGACCTTTTGAAACGCTAGAGGATAAAGAAACCGAGGCAGCAGCGGAGGATGTTGCTGGTGCGTCACAGACTGAAGGGGTTCAGGGACAAAAGACATGCGTTATTTTAGGCCTTCAAAATCAATAGTCGTGTTTTCTACCGCAATTGTGACACTTTATTAGAGGAGGACTTGCTCCTTTGACGACTTGACTCGGTTTCTAACACTTGAAGAAATATTTTTTTGGGAAGAACGCCAACAGTAACTTTGGGACTTGTGAACTCTTGAGAAGATGATGCCATTATGAACATTTACATATTTGTAAATATTGAACTTGTGTAGTTTATGCTTCATTGCAGCTCTTTTGCAACGGCTGTTTCCAACTACTAATACACTATTTACCTTTTTGCATATAAGTTGAACATATCACCTTTGCTGCATGCCTCAGTTCCCTTATATCATGAACAACAGTATGTATTTCTATTTAAGTCTTACAGTTTAACACTGTACATGTGACATCTTGTTTATAATCTGACTATTACTTCTCTCTGTCTTTCAGATCTGAATAGTTTATTTTGAGCCATTTAATATTACACAATAATTGCATTTTGGGGTGATTTGCATTCTCAGCAACTCAGTGGAGATGGATCTTTTTTGTGTTTTATATTTCCTTTAAACTTTTTTGGTACTGCTCATTACAGAATAGGCAGTTTTATATAACGTTGTTGTGTTTCTTCATTGTCTTGTGAGTTGCCTTTGCTCTCCTTCATCAGAGATTTGGAGAATATCGATAGCTTAGATACACAGTATGAATATATCCCACCCCTCTTGCAGTATTACCTCAATTAACAAAATTTAGGTAGGAAACTTGTATTATGGTTTAAACAGACGTATAGCTGATTTAATCAAGAGATTGCACATGGCTGTCAATTCAGGAAGTTCATAAGTTCATCAGCCAAAAACTAGTTCAGTGGCATGTGTAGGAGACGTCTCCTGAACCCCAGAGTTCTGTAACCGTCAACAATCAGTTCCTACCTGCCAATCTAAAGCACCTGAAACGGTGTGCCTGATAAGTAATATGGCTTCTGTATTACTAGGAGGGAATTGGGAGGGCTATGAATGTGAATATATTAAATATTTTGTATGCAAAAAGTACAATATTTACTGCAGAAATGTACAGAAATGGCTGCTTTTGTGTCTGGAAGTGTATTTTAAGAAAATTAAGTGTGTACAATTAGGAATTTAGATTGAAAAATCAATTGTTAGTATTTCCTTCATTACCACTTTAATACCACTTATATCGCAAATATACCTTCAAACATTTCAGGTACAGTTTTAGTGTTTATTTTGGTAAATCGACAATTCAGATCATTTGGTTTAATTATTTTGCAATTGTTGCCATATGTTTCAGTTGTTGGTGTCGTTTGGCATTTTAGTTGTGTTAATAAGATTGCTTCTCCTCACATGTTGTACAAAAAGCCACTACTTGTAGATAGTGATTTGTTGACGCACACTGTAATTTATTTTTATTCAATAGCATATGCATCATTTTTACAAAGATTTTCTATCAGAATTATTTAAAATTATTAGTCACCAATCATTACGTGTTGCATGATGACTCAAACAATAGAATCAGGGCAGACATGGGTGAATGGGCTGTATACTCTTTGACATCATTAGTGTCAAAGAAATGTATGAAGAAGATCTCAATGGCAGGACTTACATTGTACAACTGTTTTAAAGGGGTCATATTATGCGATTTCAAGTTTTCCTTTCTCTTTGAGGTGTTACAAGCTGTTCGTGCATAGATAAGATCCCTGAAGTTGCAAAGACTAAAGTCTCAAAACCAAAGAGATATTCTTTATCAAAGTTAAGACTCTGCCACGCCCCCCTAAAACGGCTCGTTCTAACACGCCCCCACATATCTACCTCACTATGTGGAAATATTTGCATAATGCCGCCCAAATGTGCACGCAAAGAAAGAAGGCATGGTTTCAGTAACCGCAGTTAGTGTTGAAGCAACCATGTCAGGGAGACGCTGTGTGTTTCAGTGCGAAAGCAAAAGCACTTTATTTGGCCTTCCGAAAGTAGATGCATTTAGGAATCTTTAAAATTAAAGGAGGGGGCTTTGTAGAAAACGAAGCGTTTGAGAGAGGCGGGGCATAGAGGACCTACAATAATGTACAGTATTTGAAAAATAATGTGTTTTTTTAACATTAAAGCATGTCAACATATTCTGTTACACCAAATACACAAAATAATGATCTTTAAAAAAGCATCATATGACCCCTTTAAGTAGCAGTCACTGAATTTATTTGTCTGTCACATTTACACTAGATGAAAAGAAAGATGTTTCCAGGAGAAAAGGAGGTATTTTGCACACTTGGTCTGAGTGCATGCAGCTGACTAGCCTCTAGTGTGGTTTGGGATCTTGAAGAGATTTACTTGATTGACTTGTTTCTTTTTGCATGACTGAGCTGACATAAACTATTTTAAGCTATGTATTATTTTTCTGTTTAACCAAGGAGTGTTTAACAATACAAACTTTTGTAGTTGACATGGACAATGATGACTTGACAAAGAACTACATGCACATGTAAGGCTTGTGTATACTTTTTCCAGGCTATTTGCAAATAATATTAGGGAACTGTGGACTTGTTATAAACATCCTAAATGCATAATATTCTAATATAATGTGTACAGTAGTGATTCTCAACCTGGGAGCCAGGGCTGTCTAGGGAGCCACAAGATGACTTAAATTATTTAAATTGGGTTTATATATATATATATATATATATATATATATATATAATTATTATTATTCCATATGAAACGCATACAGTTTCTTAAACTTCAGGAATCACATAAATTGTGGTCAAATATTTTAATATATCAAGACTCACAGTTTCTGTTAAAACATTTTTGAAGTTGAGCAGCTTTGTCATAATTACAGCAGAAACACTAGAAGTATTTTATGGTGGGCCTTCGAATATTCTGCTGGACAGTCGGGGGGCCATCAAGTTAAATACGTTGAAACAGAACCACTGGTGTAGAGGATATCCGAAACATACTAATGATGGAGTTCTAATGTGAAATGATTTGCATCATTCCAACTAATTGCATTGTTGCTTGAGGTGTGTGTAGTGATGATTTAGTTACCATAACCACATCATCAAACAAAGTCTCTCCCCAGAGCTTTCCCACGCCAAAGATGTTGGCTTGAAGCTAAGGGAAGCTCTGAAACAGCAGCTCACTATCATCCACGAAAGAGTGGAGGCTAGGAAGATAGCTAAATTGGCACTGGCGGAAGTGAGGCACATCCTAGCCAAAGAGGAGGAAGAGAGGACCTTGAACCGTATCAGGGAGGAGTCGGAAGCCAAGGCTTGGGAGAGGGCTGAGGCTCGGCTTAAAGAGGAGGGGGAGAGAATAAAGAACGAAGATGTGGAAAAGGCCATGGAAAGAATTAGAAAGGAGAAGGAGGAAAGAGAGAAAATGGCAGAAATTGAAGAAGCAAAGAAGATTAAGAAGGTGGAAAAGGATGAGGTGAAGGAAAAGCCAGAGGCTGAAAATAAATCTCATGAGAAACCTGCTGCTGCTGATGATGATGGTAAAAAGGTTGAGAAAAATGGAAAAGGCAAAGAATCCAAGAAGGCTGCAGCTAAAAAGAAACCGTGAGGCAGTACATCAGCTACTGTTAGATCTTTTTGTCTTTGTGTAAATTGTTAACATCTGGCTGAATTTGATCTCAGGCCATTGTGAGTCTTCAGAGACCACACCTTATAGACCGAAGGCAAGACCTTTTGTCTCTATGAGAGATAATCAGTGATGTTAATAACACTGAGATTAGTAGAAGCAAAAGCAGAACAAGGTGCTAAATGCCGATCGTCATGTGGAAGTTATTTTATTTCTCTTAATGTTTTTGTTTGAGGATAGAATTTTGGTTTACTCTTACAAAATACTAGCTATTGTGTGAGATTTCAACATTGATGTTTCTCTGATTTTGTTTATTTTTTTCATTTATAATAAATAGAACAGCTAGCGTTACTTTATGAAGTGAGAACATTCTTGTGTTATCAATAAACTATATGAATCCCCTGATTTGTTTTATCAGTGCTTTGAGTGTTTTTCTTTTCAGTGTTGATTAATATAAGAAAAACGAACAGTGGTATTTAAACGGGTCTTTTTTCCAACAAGAATACTTTTCTGTTCCCTAATATCTATAAACTCTTCTGTAAATATTCCTTTTTCCTCTCCTCTGTTTCCCTATTGGTCTGTTTCAAACATCAAATGCATACCTTTGTGCCTGTAAAACAAAGGACAGAAAAAGATCTAGTGCAAAAGTAAACCAAACGTCATAAGGTTGTTATGGAAATCCTTTTTTGAAAGTGTAAAGGCTATTTAATGCACTTCACAGAGGTTCACTTGTTTCATGTGATTGTATTCTACACTTGCCTCATGTATGCACATCCACATGTAAAATCCTCAGGGCTGAAAGATAAATCCACTACTGAGACCAGTGAATCAGTTGAGAGAACCCTTGCTGAACCTGTGGAAGAAGGTAAAGTAGAATCATACACGGTTTTATGCAATAAATAAGGGTGCAGTGAGAATTTATTGATGCATAGAAATCTTTGTACGTCAATAAAATAAGATGCAGGATTTTATAACACAAATAGACATTTAATGTGATATGCAAGTTAGGAAAGTAAATGTAAATTTACAAGCTGCTGCCATTATTACAAGATGAAATTTCCTGACCCTAAAATATATATTTTTAAAATTATTTGTCAAGAAACCTATCTTTTTAGTAAGTAAGGGAGTTGGTCTTATCTAATGGATCATTAAACATTAACGGTGTTCATAAGGACGGTGTTCTCCGTGTATATATGTACCATCTATGAACTATGTAGAAATTATTTTGATATTCCCACTTAAAATTATTCTGATAGACACTTTTGTAACTGAAATGCCTGCCAGTGATGAACGAGTCTTTCCACATACTGCAAAAGTTCTTGCATAACATGACATGAGATTAATCGCATTGACCTGTTAGAGCAGACTTGTATAATTGAACTTATACCGTCAAATCTTAGTAAAGCATTATTGTACAAGTGTGTTTTAGGACAGATAAACAAAGGCTTTCAATTCAGAAAAACAGACGGTTTTCCTTCAAACTAAGTGTATTAGTTTTTTCTTATTTAGCTCCTGAATCTATCGTGGAGGAAGTAATCCAAGCCACTAAAGTTAAAGAAGCAGCTCAGCCACCACCAGGTACGGCTTTTATGATGTCCTTTGAAATGACAATATGCAATTGTTGCTATTTGTTTACTCGTACACATTGTGATGTATACATGTTGTGTAAATACTACAAAAGAATGCAGTATAACTAGACCTAACCACTGAATTGGTGCATTCACAAAGTTCTACACATCCCCCACCCCTTACACGTTCATCAAAGAAATATTTTGGCACCTACCAATAAGATTATAGTACAGTCTGTTTAATAGATTTACTATAATTATTTTTTTCCCTTGCAGAACCAGAGACTGTGGAAGAGGAGCCTGTTCCTGTGGAAAAAGAACCTCTGGCAGTAGACGAAGAGCCCACTTCCGCAGAAGATGAAGTAGCTGAGGAGGAACCAGAGGTTGAAGAGGAGCAAGAAGTTCCTGAGGAAGAACCAGAAGTTGTGGAGGAAGAGTCTGAGGTTACAGAGACTGTTCCAATTGAGGAAGAGGCTTTTGATGAGGCAGTGGAAGAGCCTGCAAAAGAGGAAGAGGTCATACCAGTTGAAGAACCGGTTGAGGAAGCTGCTCCAGTGGAAGAAGCAGTAGAGGAGGCTGCATCAGTGGAAGAAGCAGTAGAGGAGGCTGCATCAGTGGAAGAAGCAGTAGAGGAGGCTGCAGCAGTAGAAGATGCACCACTGGAAGAGGCAGTAGAAGAAGTAGATGAAGTGGTTGCATCGGTGGAAGAAGCAGTTGAGGAATTGTTGGAGGAAGAGGCTGTACTAGTGCAAAAAGATTCACCAGTGGAAGAGGCAATAGAAGAAGTAGTAGAAGAGGATGCACCAGTGGAAGAAACGGTAGAGGAAGCTGCACCAGTAGAAGAAGCTGTGGAGGAGGTTGTACCGGTAGAAGAAGCTGTGGAGGAGGTTGTACCGGTAGAAGAAGCTGTGGAGGAGGTTGTACCAGTAGAAGAAGCTGTTGAGGAGCTTGAACCAGTAGAAGAAGCTGTTGAGGAGCTTGAACCAGTAGAAGAAGCTGTTGAGGAGCTTGAACCGGTAGAAGAAGCAGTAGAGGAACCTGAAACAACAGAACCAGTGGAAGAAGTAGAAACACCTGAAGAGACAGTTGAGGAGTCAGTCTCTGCAGAAGAAACTGTAACAGAAGAGGAAGTTATAATAGAAGAAACAGATGAGGAAGATGAGGAAGTACAAGACTCCATATCGGAGGAAACAGAGCTTGAGGCAGAGGATATGGAAGAAGAGGGTAAGTTTTCTTGTTTTCGCAAGTTCACTCAGGTGGTTATTATACAGCAGCAAGAAATAATACCCAAAATGTCTTTTATGTTAAAATGGTACAGTAAGTACAATAATGCGGATGCTAACATTATCTGTTAATATCAGATACTACACCGAGATAACAGGAAGTTATATTTGCTTTGTTGTGAAATGTCTCTTGTCTTGTTACAGAGGATGCAGCTGCTGAAGAAGAGCAGCCTGAGGAGGACGAAGCAGGTTGGTAATTCAATTTTATGGTTATATAAAAGATAAAGAATGGGAAGATTTCCTAATCTGTACAGAAAGTTGTGTTGAGTCATACATTCTATGCTTAATGTCTGTTTTGTAAATCTATATTAACGTGTAATTATATTTCCTCCTTGCTTGTTTATTCATTTAACAGAGGAAATTAACCAAACAGAAGAACAAATTGAAGTAGAGCCCACAGGTAATCAACATTTTTCCATCGATATTCATTTTCATCATGATTGAAATTTTCATCTCATTAAGGATGTTTTTCTAATGCATTTTAATTCTCCTCTCTTTACTTGAATTTGCATTATATTATTTCTATGTATCTATAGATATTTTTTATCTTTACTGCTTTATTTTCTTATATTTTTTCTATCTTTTATTAATAATTTGTTGGTTATATTTCCATATGTCTTTTTATTTTCTGTATGCATGTAAATCTTTAAGTATGTATAACTGCGTTCAAGGAATGTCCTTTTAAGGCAAATTTGTTGTCTCAGCAGCCATATTCATAACCTCACCAAAATCGGACAACAATGTGGTACCATAAATTGTGCTTCTTAAGCTCAAATGTATGGGGAAAAAAATCAGTCTAATCCAGTTAATGCACATTGTAGAGTAAACAAACATTCACATATGTAAGAGTGGACTGTCTCTGCCTTATACAGTATCTGCTTCAACTGAAAACAAAACATCATACAACTGGTTAAGTGTCTTTTAAAGCTGATAATTTTGTGTTTTACAGAAACATAAAACATTAGGCAGTATGTGAGATGCTGAGAGGACCAGCACCACATGGCATTCCACTGGAAGTGTGCAGCTGCCAATTCCCACCATGGAGTAAAAAAAAAAAAACCGCTACTATTTCCCTTTAATTTTCCTGGATTTTCTACTTTTTTTTTTTGGACACTCAAGCCTGTTTGTTAATTGATAATGCAGTCTCTATGTGTACAAGTACACATTTATTTGAATGTTTTGTCAACTTTTGTTTGGTGATTTTGACTCTTACCCCTTTTCTCTTTCGAATCCTTTTTCTTTAATTTCAGACAAAGCTTTTTCCCCATCCTCTAACATAGATGTGAAGTAGCCTTTTTTTGAATGATCATTGATGATAGTTTGGTTGTAGTTTCCTATCCTGTGTGTACGAACACCTTCATGTTGCTTTGTAGCTCGGAGATCTTCATATTCAACTCGGCACTGAATTTATCAGTGTTTCTTTCTTCATCAAATCTGAGGTTTTGCTTCAATGTGAAGGTACTATGCAAAGCTGCACTGATCTTTCTCTATTTTTACCCTTAGGTTTTGTACTACCAATATGTATTGAGTCTACATTTCCAATGTTGCATATCAAGGACAAGTTTATGCTGGCAGGTTTTGCTATGTGAACTTTGTATGGAGTGAATGGGCGTGCATGTGCATGTATGTATGTGTCTATTTGAAAATTCATGTTTTAACTATGCGAAACAATCATTTGAGCCATTTTTCTCACTAGTATGTTTTCACTGTTTTCTTATGTATTTTCCAGCGTACAATCAACATTTTAGTACCTCTGTTGATTTCCCCCCCGTCAATACTGTAACTATTTAGCTAAGAGCTCAGAAAACTTGTTTTTGCATTTCTTCACATTTAGGAAATTTCCCTTTTTTTTTTTTCTTTTTTTTTTTTTTTACTCAGATGCATAACTTGCCCATCCTGTTTTTTATACTTTTGCCTTTTTCAGTAAGTCATGTTTCATAGGCTCATGATTTGGCAAGCTCTGTTTCAGGTAGACACTCCAGCTGCTGTGCAGTATGCGTATGACAAACAATGATGTTTAAATGGGTGTCTTATGTAATAACTGGTGAAGGATGCCCACACAAATATGGAGCAACCTACTTTACACAAAGTTTTATTTTTATAGCAGTGTAAAGATCTTACCTAGTGCTTTTTGTGGAAGATCACAAATCATATATGCTTATTAATTTGTCAAATGTCATGCACTGCCTATGTATTGACTTCACAGTGCATTTATTCTGGCCCTTTCAACTGTTGCAGGCACATCGGTAAGAATACAATATAATTTTGCCGTTGTGCATTCAGAAAGAGATGACTGGTTATTTTATCACTTTAATATCATAGCAAGTCAAAAATTTGTTTGTATTTACTATTAATGTCATTGTTTTTATTACAACACAATGTAGCTTTCACCCTCGACGCAGAGTAGTTGGTTAAGATATTGAAAACTTGTTTGATCTTTTGAAGGAAATCCAATTCTGGCTCCTGAATTGTTTCACTGTGGAATAATTTTTTTTTTTCATTGTAATGTTGTTACACTGTGGTTTTATGGGGCCTGCCAGAATAGATGTTGTTTTTGTGATAGACTTTAGGAAATGCTGCAGATCTCTTCAAAACAATGGGTTTATAACATATACAAGTGGCTGAAATATAGTTTGTAGGGTTTGTTTTTCTTTTCAACACTAAAGGGTGTTTTGGACCCCTAACACTTTTGAAGTCAATGTGAATTTTTAAAGTGGTATTAATTTTACAAAGTAAAAAATTTTTCTTTTTCTTTTTTAGGATTTCTTTTATTTAGGATTTGACATTTTATAGTCAAATTGAATGAATTTTATGAAAGTGTTAACTTCTCAAAGCCATATGTGAAAGGTTGGATATAGCAGCCTTGGTACAGGTTCAAGGGACAGGCACCTCACAACCAGCAATAACACCATTTGTGAAGGTAGCATTTACTCAAGGTTTACTCAATGCTTTCTATCCAGAGGTTTACATGAAATCCTGCTGTATAGGCTAACTCATTTTAAGTTATTGAGGCAATGCAATTTTAGGGAGTTTTGGGTGACTTTTCACAAATCTGTAAACAACTGTAAATGTTTTGTTTGAGTGCTGCAATAAAGGTTAGGTACAATAAAATCACATAGTATTGATCCTTTTTATTT
>NW_015652333.1:1009621-1046635 GCF_001515625.1 Sinocyclocheilus rhinocerous | reverse complement strand
GTTTTTATTACAACACAATGTAGCTTTCACCCTCGACGCAGAGTAGTTGGTTAAGATATTGAAAACTTGTTTGATCTTTTGAAGGAAATCCAATTCTGGCTCCTGAATTGTTTCACTGTGGAATAATTTTTTTTTTTCATTGTAATGTTGTTACACTGTGGTTTTATGGGGCCTGCCAGAATAGATGTTGTTTTTGTGATAGACTTTAGGAAATGCTGCAGATCTCTTCAAAACAATGGGTTTATAACATATACAAGTGGCTGAAATATAGTTTGTAGGGTTTGTTTTTCTTTTCAACACTAAAGGGTGTTTTGGACCCCTAACACTTTTGAAGTCAATGTGCATTTTTAAAGTGGTATTAATTTTACAAAGTAAAAAATTTTTCTTTTTCAGGATTTCTTTTATTTAGGATTTGACATTTTATAGTCAAATTGAATGAATTTTATGAAAGTGTTAACTTCTCAAAGCCATATGTGAAAGGTTGGATATAGCAGCCTTGGTACAGGTTCAAGGGACAGGCACCTCACAACCAGCAATAACACCATTTGTGAAGGTAGCATTTACTCAAGGTTTACTCAATGCTTTCTATCCAGAGGTTTACATGAAATCCTGCTGTATAGGCTAACTCATTTTAAGTTATTGAGGCAATGCAATTTTAGGGAGTTTTGGGTGACTTTTCACAAATCTGTAAACAACTGTAAATGTTTTGTTTGAGTGCTGCAATAAAGGTTAGGTACAATAAAATCACATAGTATTGATCCTTTTTATTTTTGTTCGGAAAATCATCCATTCCAATACACGTAATACAACAATAAAAATAAGTATGCAGACTTTCATGTTGCTTTAATAAATTAATAATATTTGGTTTTATTATTTACTTATTTCGTTTTATTTATTATGACTAATGTTAAAAAATATGTGGACTGGGGAACTTTTATTTTGACACTGGCATGCTGAAAGTACATAATGCGCATGCGCAACGTAATTTTAGGGGGAAAAAAGCTTGTAGTTGCTAAACATAACATTTAAATTGTATAGTATTTATTATCTATATAAAAAGGCACAGTGGGATATTTCATTGTACTAAATGCTTCGTTAGTTTTCTGAAAATAATCAGATGTTTAAGGGTTAATCTCGTCCGGTCTTCCAAGAACCCGGAAACTCAACAATCTGACAGCTTGTCTTCATTTCGCCGGTCATCGGTAAGAATTTTGTCGTCTTACTTATTTTTTTGTCAAGTTTGAACATGTTTGAAATGTCATTATATATGTGCATAGATCATTATGGATTGTTTGCACCGATTTTAATATTTGGCGTAACTATAAATGGCCCAGTAATGAACGGAAGCAGATTTGTAGGGTTTCTTTCTTCACTAAAGATTAGCTAGAATCCATATATCGCAAGTTATTGGCGATGAACACGTAGTAGAATACGTAGCTCAGACATGTAACTAGTTCATGGACTATAAAATACTTAAAATGTTTAAGTACAGTCAGATATGACTGGGTTTTCTGTTGCTAGCTGATTTAAATCCATTACATACATTTCCATGAAATAGGATGTTCGGACTTTATACAATTCAGGTGTTGAATGTTTATTAAAGATAATTTAATTATTAAAGCTATTATTACATTTCATTCTCAAACTGATAGTCTAAACCGAGTGAAATAAGTGTACACCATTTATAAAAATGTAATTGTTAAAATGCTTTATATTTATCTTTACAAAAATTAGGAGTGCCCCTTTGTACAAATTAAGGTACTTAAGGGCACTCCTAATTTTTGAAAATTGAAAATACGTAAAAAAAAAATGTAATTGTGTGTAATTAGGATAGCTAGCTATAAAATTAGCCGTAGCAAGATATAGTAAGATATGGTGAAAATGACAATTAAGAATTTTTTACTAGCCACCACTGTCAAAATGGAACTTAAACGAAAGATAATAATTATTAGATAATATAATAAATCATTCAGGTTTTACAGCAGGTAAATTGCCATTGTAATTTTTTTGTTAGGGTAGGGGTTCTTTAAAGAAAGTCAGACCCCAGTTGGAGGCCTATTTATAGGAAGAACACTATATAAGGAGTGTGTGCAGGGATTAAGGGACTGCCAGCAAAGTGGTAAAAATATGGAATTAATCAGAAACATAAACTGTCTCCTCAAATAAAATAAGATTTTACACACAGCTTTTATCATGCGTGACTCGTGAATTGATTTACAGCAGCAACACTGCAGCATTCCTGTAGCTGCTGTCTGATATGGATGAGTATAAATAAATGTGTTTTTATGTCCGATCAGAAAGGGGGTCCTTACATAAAGGCACAATGCCTGACCTTTGGCAGGATGCCATGGACCATGCCGTGACTTTGGCCAGAAAAGCCGGAGAGGTGAGATAGCATCATTCTTTTAAAATAGATTTTGTAATTTGAGGTCATTTTTACAGAAACATTTTATCTCTGTTGTCTTCAGATCGTGAGGGATGCTTTGCAGAATGACCTGAAGATCATGTGCAAAAGCTCTTCTGTCGATCTGGTCACTAAAACAGACCAGAATGTGGAGCAACTTATTATTACATCAGTGAAGGAGAAGTTTCCTGGACACAGGTATTGAGTCCTTCATACTAACACAGTGTCAGAAGAGCTTTAAACCTTCTTATAGACCTTATGTAGCTCCGCCCCTTTTCAGCGCTGCACTCATTCTTCTGTCTTCTGGTTTGTATTTCCACAGCATGAAGGTAAGGTCATACGAATTTATGAATGAACTGTTCCGTTTTAAAATCTTCCCAGTCTACTTACACTTGACATCTGCTTCGAACATTACAATGCTCATTATAACCTTCATTAACTCTACAGTCTACAGTAAGTAAATCCTCTTCACCAGCTAATTACACTTTAACAGTGACGCTATAGAAATATACATAGCTACCGCAAAAATGGAAGTTTAGAGACAAAATTCTAAAGATGGCTGCGCACTTGTTTCTCTGATACATAAGGTCTATAAATTCTGTACAAGTTCCTAGATAGAGCATATTGGGTCTACAGTAAAGAGACAGTCACTGCTCCTGTTTGTTTCAGTTTCATTGGTGAAGAGTCAGTGGCTGCAGGAGAACCTTGTGTTTTGACTGAAAACCCAACATGGATTGTTGACCCTGTGGATGGGACCACTAACTTTGTGCATGGGTAATTTTTATTCACTGATAAAAATGAGTAAAATCAAATTAAATAATGAAAAATTATTAATGAAAAATTAAAAGAAAAGAAAAAAAAGCAAGAGTATAATGTAATATTTAAAGTATTTGTAAGTACAAATTATATTATAAGCACAACAATGTTAGTGAAACGGTTATTTTAGCCATTATTTCTTACTCATTTTCAGCCATAACTTTTCTAGCATGAGCTATACAAAATAAATATGAATTTCTTTGTCCAGATATCCATTTGTTGCTATATCCATTGGCTTTGCTGTCAACAAAATGGTAAGCATCATTTGCTTTCAAATGCACTCTCTTTAATTTTAGAATAACAAAGTGACAGCACTGGTAATGGATCTTTGCGTGGTGAGATGAAATCGGAAACTGCCGCTCTGCTCCCTTGGTGAGATGAAATCGGAAACTGCTGCTCTGCTCCCACTTTTTTTTCTTGCTCATTTATCATGCTTTTGGAAGGTTGGAAGTTCATCCAGTGGGAAGAACATCTGACAGACTCATCATTCTTCTGTTGCAGTTAGAGTTTGGTGTGGTTTATAGCTGCATAGAAGACAAGATGTACACGGCTCGAAAAGGGAAGGGTGCATTTTGCAACGGACAGCCGCTGCAAGTGTCGGACCAAAAAGGTAACCGTTCTTCTGAGAATCTTGATCCAGTTGCATTCCGTGCTTGTCTGTTGGCAATCATCTTAATTCTCTCTAATTGTTTCCATATCATTAACAGAGATTAACCAGTCAATCATCGCTACAGAGTTTGGCTCTAATAGAGATCCTGATGCTGTTGACAAGATTTTATCTAGCATGAGGAAAATCTTATGCCTGCCAGTTCACGGGTATGTGCCAGGTTTCTCCCACACAGCCTTACTGGAACAGATTTGCCCTTAAATGTAATATTATCTAATACCATGTACTTGACAATTATACTGCAATGTGCATTAACAAATATCTCTTGAATATTCATTTAATTTTTTTTTAAGAATACGTGGTGTTGGATCTGCTGCCATTAACATGTGCTTGGTAGCATCTGGTTGTGTCGAGGCCTATTATGAGATTGGGATCCACTGTTGGGATGTGGCAGCTGCAGCAGTCATAGTCTCAGAAGCAGGAGGAGTTCTCATGGATGTCGAAGGTAAAGAGAGCTCTTGGAAGTTGTTACATCATTTGAATGAGTGTTATTTTAGTATGTCAGCTTTTATTTTTATATATTTGAGTTTTAATTTTAAATTTAGTAATGTTATGTGCTTCTGTCATTTTTATTATTTTTTAAATATTCTTTTTAGCTTTTATTTTTATTTCAGTAATTTTAGTACTTCACTTTAAACTTATTTTATTTCAGTTAGTGCCAAGGCAACATTTATAATTTTTAAGTTTCTTCATCTAATATTTATTTTTTATTTTGTTTCAGATTTATTTCAAATGACAATTTTTAATAATTTCAGTTTTAGTTAATAACACTATTATACCAATATAATTTCTCAAATTTTGTCAGTGATTTGTTTTTCCAAAATATGTGTAAGATTTAAGACATAACTTTTAATTTTATTGAATTTTAATATGATTGTTGTGTATTAATGTTTTTTTTTCCCTTTCAAAAATGTCCTCAGGTGGACGAATGGATCTGATGTCTAGAAGAGTTTTGGCAGCTAACAACAACTTAATTGGAGAAAGAATCATTAAAGAGATTGAGGCATTTTCAGCTGTTAGAGATGATGAACCTGTAGACCCTATCAAATAAACCTTGTTTTAAAGAAAAGCCCCTGTGCTATTGAAGTCTGGTACATTATATTTGAAATAATGTATCAATATTTAATTTCTCTGCCATCTTTTATATTGTGTAAATGATTTTTGTCTCCCGATATTGAAAAATGTATTATAGTAATGTTTAAAGCTATGTGCAAACGGTAAATTACAAACGTTTTCCCGCGTTGAGCTACTGAAAGTCAATGTTCATTGTCATTCAACTGTAAGGTTTTTTATTAGTAACATACAAAAGTTCAATAAACAATAAGTTAATAATGAGTAACTTACCTCTGAGACACAATATTTGTCCATTTTTACTCCGCCGAAGGAAATTGTTTCAAACAATGCCAACTTTTCTATAGAAACTAACCTAAGCTTGCTCGTAAACTCTCTAGATAACGTCATACGCAAATTAGCATAATTGCGGAGTCATTACGTTACAGCCTAGTGTCAGTTCTTTACATTTGTCCAGTAGCCCCACACTGCAGAACACAAGATCCAGGGGGCGTGGTTGGATCCACATCTAGGGGGTGGAGATTGGTAGGTTTCTGCTTCTCTCCTTTGCTAACATATCCTACTGTATTTTAATACAGCCAAATTCCCAATAAACCAGCTGTCACTTCCAAGCTGCTGCTCTGCACTAAAATCCTGATTTCGAAGTGAGACGTCGTCTGAAAAAAATCACCATACACATCAGATAAAGACAATGCTAATGCTGTGATCTAGGCTATATTTGTACAATTATCACTTGGGTTATAAAACATGGTCGTTGGGCGGTACAGGTGAGTCTCTGACACTAGATAAGGTTTGTCCAAGAAGTCGCTAAATTTGTCGTTAGACACTTTTTAGGAACAAAGGTTGCTTTATTGGCAACACTAAATTTCGAGCACCCATACAGTCATTCCTGAATTAATCAGTTATGCCGAGTTCACACTGCACGATTTTCAAACTCGTCGGATCGCCTTGTTTTCACACTGCGTGACTATCTGGGGTAGCATTCAGTTGCTGCTGTGTTCACACTGCACGATGGATCGGCGACAGGGGGTTTCACATTGCATGACTTCACAATAGGAAGAATCGCCGACAGCTCTGTCTGGTGCAGGGTTGCCAGGTTTTCGCTACAAAACCCGCCCAATTACTCAAAACTAGCCTGAAAATAGCCCAATTGCTTTCGAGGGATTCTAAACTGGACTCAGTAAAAATCGCGTCGCCCTGTATCTTGGTCTCTCATTGGCTGTAGGTCATCGCCGATGTAGTTTTCAGTCAGAACTCATTTACGATAAAATCGTGCAGTGTGAACTCGGCATTAGCATAACGATTTAAACACTGACAGGCGGAGATACTGAAAAAGTGAAGAGTCCTAATGCCAGCTCACTGGAAACGATGCTCAGCCAAATAACTTGAAATACAAGAAAGCACAAATATTCCTGGCGGCTGAAAATACACACAAAAACTTGACAGGCTTGGTTTTAACTGGTTTGCTCTTTTGTAAACAAAGAAATGAGACAATAAATGTTTTATATTCACAGTTATTCACACAGTAAAATAATCATATCAGCAACACATATCCTCTCTCACACCTCTTATGGATCATGCTAATACCCACTTCACAAGGGCCAAAAGTGCAAACTTGTGCTCAGTATAATGCATATACTGTATAAAGCTGATTTAATACACAATTAATATAAAACAGTTAGAACAAGTTTGAGTAGATCCTCACTGCCAACAATTAGAGAACTTGAGTAGTTTTGAAAGCCACAAGCTTTAACAGAAGTAAGCTTATGTGTAGTGGCTATATTAAGCATGATACAGAAACTTCAGTGATCATATTGTAAAAATGGATAAAAGTCTTGCATCATTGCCGGTTGCTCTGCTTATTCTTAAGCATAATTTCCCTCTATGGCATACATTAAAGGGGTCATATGATGCGATTTGGCTTGAGGTATTCGGCCAATCACAACGCACTGGGTAGCTGGCCAATAAGAGCACACATTGCTTTTCAGACCGATGAGCTTTGTAAAAAACGACGCGTTTCAGAAAGGCGGGGCATAGAGGAGAAACAATAATGTACAGTATGTGTAAAATAATGTGTTTTTTGAACCTTAAACCGCATAAACACATTTCATTACACCAAATACACAAAATAATGTTCTTTTTAGCAGCATCATATGACCCCTTTAATGGGTAAGAAACACTTTATTTTTTCATAATAATGTAGCCTTTTGAAAAAACAATTTTGCTGGATATAGAGTTGTCACTCCGTTAATGTTAATAGTGACAGCAGAATTGCATATAAAGTCCATGTGCTCCGATATGCTCTTCAATCAGTCAGCAGCAGTAGTTGCTGGGAGTCCTCAGAAACGGCCCGGCTCAAGATGGAGTACCACGGAGCTCCAGCCGCAGGAGGAGAAGAGGGGGACGGTGTGGGAGGAGCAGCTGCCTTCAATCCAGGAGCTGCACCGCTGGTCAGACTAACCCTCTCTTTTAAGATCTAAAAGGATGCAACACTTTATTTGAAAAAGGGCAGTTACAATTTAATTGTCATACACATAATTGCAATATCACAGTGAGCTTTTATGTATTAATGATTGTATTGATTTGATTGATTCTAAGACTTTGCAAACAAATACTGTTAGGTAGAGTAACAAATAATAAAATTTTAATTCTTAAAATAATTATAAATGTATTAAGTGTTTCAAATTAAAATGTGTAATCATCTTAAAGGTGCGGTTCTCGCCCTCCTGTTATTTCACCATGTTGAAATGATGTAACCTGTAGTTTTTCACTTGTAGCGCAGTGTTGTTTGGTGATGCGAAGAGCATAAATTAGAAAAACAAACATTTATTATTGTGCTTTATTAGTGGAGACAACGGAAGAATTGGTACTTCTGCAGCGGTAAAAAAGTTTTGAAGCCAAAGAAAAAGAAAAAAAAAAGTTTAAACATTGGTACGGCATACACAAGTTGAAAAGATCTGATGAAAAAGTAGTGATGCCAAAGTTGTTTTTTTGTGCTGGACAGGTAAGTAATTATTGTGTAGAACGCAGGGGTTAAAGCAAAAATAAATCTTTTGACTGAAAATTTTCCTCAGCCAAACCCCATTCCACAGCCATACCTGTCACACACCCAGTTTAAGAGCAGTTTTTTCTTGTAATTAGGAGCGCTTGTCCTCCTAATTAAAAAAATTTAAGAGCACCTTCTGATCAATAATAAAAAATGAGCCTTCCTAATATGAGGTGACATTTGACTCAAAGTGATTTGGCAAGTCACTGATTTTATCACTGAATCATTCATTCAATTGATTTGTTCGAACGGCTGATTCATTCAGGAATGAAGCAAGTGACTGTCTTTATGAATGGGTAATCATGAATCACTGACTCACTAGATTCGTTCAAAAACGCACTTTCATTGAATGAATTAAACACCGCTGTGTTTGTTTTTAGAGATGCGCAGCGGCTGAGCTGTTACTATATTTGGAACCATTTTCGTTGAAGAAATAGAGCAAAATCAGGCAGTACTTGTTTATTGAACTGTTTTATTAAATCAATATTCCATTTGCAAACTTCCTTAATAACTATTAAAAGTTGTCACTCTCCTTATCGCGATCTGTGGGCGCACAGGAAATGAGAGCGCGCGAGTGAGTTCTCAAGACTCAAAAGCACGTGCAAATGAAATGGTACATTCCGTCATCGTGTTATAAGCGCGGAACCTGCGGGAATGAGTAGAATTGTTATTAATAGCCGCAATCCCGCGCCGAAATTCAAGTTCTGCTCTGTGTTCTCTGCTAATAACCTGACTGTGAATAATGCGAGCAGCATCACTATGTTGTCACTGAGAAGCTGCAGCCGTGGCGGGGATGATTTTTGGGCAGAACAACAACAACAATGCGCTAAATGTCTCTTTTCCCCTAATTTTTTCCAATTGACGGAAATCCGTCGTAGACTGGCTGCAATTAACGGAAATCCGTCGTAGCAACGGAGAACTTTAATACCTGAGAACATTCTATAAAACCAGTACCAGTGTAATGTACACAAAACTCATGCCGATCCACGTTGATAGATGGCAGTGCAGCGTTGTGGAAGTAGTTGTCAGTAATTAAAGTAGGACAACAGCAGAATGAATGCACCTTTACGGTGGTGCAATGAAAACCACAAAAATTTTCATTCTATGGCATTATAATTTTCAATTAGTTCACTCCCTTAATAAATAAATTGCAAAAATGTGAATGTAATTATCTCAAATGACAGGATATGTCAGTTTAACTATTAAGTGCACAAATTATGCTTTATTCTACATAGTAACATGAATGATTTGATGTCAGTATGCACTAACCTGCCGAAGTCTGTCCTCGTACCTTTGATCTGGTTCTAAAGGTTGTTTTTCTGGGACTGGCACTTTCCAGCGGTCCATTTCTGCCTTCAACTCTGCACCATCTAACAGTACCACAGGGTCCAGTGCATTGTTGTTTATTAACTCCACCAGACACTCTTTATAATGTACCCTAAAAGTGAGCATAACATTTGAGAAAATCTCTTGAGTTTGTTGTATATATGGAAGAACATGAATGATAAAGAATTATCA
Organism: Sinocyclocheilus rhinocerous; assembly: GCF_001515625.1. Classification (NCBI taxonomy): domain Eukaryota; kingdom Metazoa; phylum Chordata; class Actinopteri; order Cypriniformes; family Cyprinidae; genus Sinocyclocheilus; species Sinocyclocheilus rhinocerous. The sequence continues at coordinate 1,037,113 of NW_015652333.1, read as the reverse complement.
GAGCAAGTGTTCCTTACGTGCAGTAACCACTGTACTCTGGGAGAGCTGTTCGTCCACATGGCTCCTCCTTCACAGCTCCTGATTCTTGGAACTCCATTACACCACAAATACCTACAAGGGACACATTTGAACATGTACTGTATTTCAAGGGTACTTTGACACATCTAAACTAGTGATGCAACTAAATTAATTTTGTTGCCGAAACACCAAAATTGAACACAGTCAAAACGCTATCAGAGAAACGCTAATTAAACATCACTGTTTCTGCCAATGATTTCAGTCCTCCAAACCGAAACTGAAAATTTCTGCTTTGGACAAATTTTCAAGTGCCAAAATTCTGGTGCATCATTAATCTGAACATACAATATTCACATGTAGGCATATCTCAAACCAAATGATGTACCTTTAGAGTGTCTCCCTGCTATATTTTTGGGGCTGAACATGAGGGGATGTGATACCCCATAGAGCTGAAAAGATAAATAAAAGTAGTTTAGCCAGTATAACCATGGCAGGGTATGATGGTGGCTTCTAGTTTATGCTAGATCACAGTAAAGACATCTATAACCTGCAGCAGGGTCCGTAGTCTTGGAACACTCCAGTCTCTCAGATGATATAGACAGTTTCGAGGGTGATGAGCATGTAACCCCTTAGCTCCGCACTCAGTAGAAAAAGTACAGGCCTGCAAGGACAACAGATGATCATTAATTGACACAGAGCTCTGTGGTAACTATAATGACGACTGCTGAGAGAACTAAACTTACAGAGCCTTGTTTAAATGGCTGACTGCAGCCTCCGCAGAATTCGTGTTGGCACTGAGTGCATTTGAAATGCAAACAGCCTCCTCTGGCCAGGAAGAAGCGAAATTTGCATTTTGGACAGTCTGAAAGGGGCAAGGAGAACGTTACAACCTGGGAAAGTTCCAAAAAGACACTTTGAACCAAGAAGCTTCAGTGAGAGTTTTTGTTTGACCTATTTTGTTGCTGCTGAGGAGCTGCTCCAGCCTTGAGTTTTGGTACTCGGGTCTGTTGAGTTGCTCCCACTCTTTGAACTTCTCACATGAGATTCCTTCATGCTGTGGAGCCCACTAGACAACAAACAACCAGATCAACAGCCTCCATCAAGATGAGATTACAAGTACCAGCACAATGCAGGGGCTCAACAGTAAGAATTGTTTATTTCAGATGTTTACTTGTCTGGCCAACATTTTCAATGACCCAAATTCTACATTTTATCTCTAGAATGTCTGTTAAGTATGTCTCAAACATTTAAAAATATTTAAATATAATTTTTAAACATTTATATGATAATATTATAGACTATAGTAACATTTATTTATATATGCACCACCGTTCAAAAGCACAGTAATATTGGGAAATATTATTACAATTTAAATGTTTTTTTTTAATGTTTTTGAAAGAAGTCACTTATGCTCACCAAGGTTGCATTTATTTGTTTTAATTCCTTTTTAAATTGTAATCTATTCCTGTGATGGCAAAGCTGAATTTTCAGTAGCCACTCCAGTCATCATTCTAATACACTGATTTGATGCTCAAGAAATATTTCTTATTATCAATGTTTAAAGCAGTAAATAAATGGCTTTACTATCACTGTTGATCAACTTAATGCATGCTTGCTGAATAAAAGAAAAAAAACAAAAAGAAAAAAAACATGTTATTGGCCCCAAACTTTTGAACAGTATTGTAAATATTTTTTTTCATTAATTGCTCAGTTAATACTTATACAAAATACCAAGTTTATAATTTAAAGTTAGACCTGCAAAGTATACAGCTTATATCACAGAACTTCATGACAGATAAAAACTCACACTTTGGTTGGAAGACTAAGGCATATGATGCAAAGCATTGTTGTTTGTAAAGGAAAAACCTACCGGCTTTTTACATTGAAAGCATGTGCTTTTCCCACAGCTGGGGCAATCCATCCTCAGCCTGTTTGCTTCATGAAGGAGCCCAAAGCAACACTAAAAAACAAAGACAACAAAAATATAAACAAACAAAAATCGCTATCATGGTCAGACCTGAAATTAAATTGTATAAAATATCTGCGAATAATAGAACTTACATGTGCACACCAGCGGAAGTTGGGCATTTCCTGCAGTGCCTGGTCTCTGAGCTTCCTCTGAAAGAGCTCATGGATCTGGGGGTCCAAATAATACCTGATCTACACATACAAAATGATTTACAGTTAGTCATATTCAATATTCAATTTCATATGGGCCAAAAAAAAGAGGAGCTCCACACCTGTGTATCGAGTAGACTGAAGTACTCCATAGACTCCTCCTTGCGGCCTCTTTGTACATCGGGAAGATTACACAGGGGACACACAGCATGTACTATATTCTTCTCCTTAATGACAGAGGAGAAGTACTTCTTAAAACAGCTCTCACAGAATGTGCAAGAGCAGTGTGTCATGGTGACCATCTGAAAAAAAGAAAAGAGAGGCAGATACTACATTTAGGAATCAAAGATAGCCTACGGTCTATTATCCAAATGTGTAAAATAATATGACATAACTAAAACCAGGACTCAATTAATAAGGATGGCTGATGTCTTAGGACCAGAGAGAAAGAGTTTAATATAAAATACAAAATAAAATGTAATGGTCCTATAAAACGAACAAGTCCTAAATATGCATTAATCATTTAACTATAATCATTAAATATTATAATAATATGATTTTTGAAGTCGCTTATGATCACTAAAGCTGCATTTTATTCGATTTAAAACATTGTTTCGATTTTAAAACAATCTTCACATAAACCCATTATAATATATGTCATATTTAGCTACCTGTGCCCTTCAGCAAGGAGGAAATATACAGAAATTGAATAAAGTTATCAAACACTCAATTCTAAATTAAATATAGATGAATCCTTAAAGCTCTTTTATTCTTTTATTTATTTTTTTATTCAGACATCACAGCAGCTGGGTAATTACGTTATTTTGGCTGCTTTAAGAGCTGCCACTGATGAACACGATGCGGATCTGACGCATCGTATTTTCTCACAACTCTTTACCTTTTCTGACCCACTTCAGGTCTTAAAGTCTCTGCTAATGAGCTGACGAGTTGAACCGGGTGTTTTAGATGAGGGAGACAGTGCTGGGTGCTCCAGGACAGTTTTGAAAACCACTGCATTTCAGAGACATAAATGTGACTCATATAAAAAATACTTACTTACATGAAGAGTTTTAAGGCAGCTTTAATTGCCTTTTTTGGTAACTCCATGAGTTAACTGACGACATAACTACGACATTGCATGCTCGTAGTTTTATTTGCACTTTAATATGATACAGTGCTTAATCTAATACAGCACATGCCACCGTATTTGTGTGTGCAATTGAAGAGCACATGCTACAAGTACAGTATAACAGCTGACAGGACAGGACAATTGGTTTTTACTGAGATATGGCCTGACAACATCTCATCTGACCACAGTTCACTGTCATTCTACTGAAGCTCCCTCGTCACCTGTACCTTTTCCGCACTCGTTTGACTAGCGCCTGGCGCTGAGGTGAAGTTGGAGTGCGCGTCTGAAAAATCTCCCGTTTGATGTGGTTGTAAAGACGTTCTGCGTCTAAATAAATGCAATTCTTGTCTTGAAAAAAGAGACAGAAGCAGCAGTTGTGAGTGGGGTGGCCAACCCTAGCTCCGCACCTGCATTAACTGTGTTAAATATTTTTAACGCCGTTAAACTGAAAAAATGAATCGCATGCGTTAACACGCTAATTTTGACAAAACTAATTAATTACATTTTTAAAAATCATTAAATATCAATAATATTCATATATTGCATAATAATTTTAGGTAAATAACACATTTTATGTGGTTGCATATTTTTAGGTCAAGAACACAATTAATTTATTCTCACCCTGTTGAAGGACACTTGCTCCTGGCATATAGGGCAATCACGGCAGAGATATTTCAGAGCAGAGGGGAGGTCTCGGCATGACTGCACTGCTTCCAGGACATCCGTCGAGCTGAAACTGCACCCTTCCAGACTCAAGATGCTCCTAAACATTTCAGCTTTCTCACCTTGAATACCACCTGGGATCTGAAAGTAGGTTCTTTGTGTAATGCAATCCTGTACAAAATGAGTGAGTAAAAAATAGATGAAGGGCTATCCTGATTTGGCCTCCTCTTACCTCCATGTCCTCAAACTTCTTCAGCCGAATAAGAAACTGCTGCTCATTAATGGTAATCACCCTGTCGGGCTGCCTCAGAACATGCTCTGCGTCTGGAAAAACACAAAAGTGAACAGTAAACTTTTCACTGAAATAGTAAATTTTCATTTAGTGGAGGTTAACAGTGTTGTCCCATAGTACCTCTTTGGCGTCTGAAGAGCACCCAGGCCTGGTCTGGCAGTGCTGCAGGGTATTTGACATCTAGAACCTCTCCTCCTGCATTCTGCCTCCGCTGGAAGAAGATGGTGAGCTTGTTCTTCATCTTGCTGGGAGAGACGCCCACAGGAAGCCGGCTTACCACCACCTTGTGACGGTCATCCACTAAGCCTGGATGAACTCCACCACCACAATCCTGCCACACTCCTCCAGCATGATGAACATCTATGAAAAAATTTGAGTCTTTTTAAGTTCAGTGTATTATCTGCATTGTTTTACACAATGGTGTGTAAGAGGCCCCAGTACAAACTGGAAAAAAACATTATAATCACTTGCATGCTATGCTGCACATATGTTTAATACATATGCAGATACAGATAATGAAAAATACATCCAGAAACTGGATGTCAAGCTCATTTATATATTTTTTAAAGATCCAGTAAAACTGCTAGACGATTCCACTGTTGATGTATTCCTGACTGAAACAGGACTTGTGTGGAACATATTGAAGCTGCTTGATTTGCTACTTTCTAGTCTGCGGATGATGTTATAGAGTACAAAGGTTGGGTTCCGGAAGTAAAATCCTATTTATTTTCTTCATCGTGGAATTCATTTTTAACAAAAACTTATAAACCCTTAAAGCAAGACCTACTGCGTGCTTTGAGGTTGTTAATCGAAAGTATATGATTTTGCTGAAGCCATCAAATTGCATTATTTCAACTAATCATGTTAAAAAATAGAATTTCCAGTGTGAAGCTACCTGACCTGTGATTCTACAAATAAATGTCCACAAATCAGACAACTGCAACAAGCAAAACATTATGAAGGAAATCCCATGAAGCATTGCAAGTAGAATTGTACTTCTTTCTCTCATTAAAGCCATCAAGTACCTTTGTCTTTTTGACCAATTTTTAAAATTTCTAATGTTGTGCAAAGTTTCTCATTTTGTAGCTGGTTGGTTTGATTGATTCATGGTTTCTAACTTTTTAATGAAGACTTTTTTTTTTTAAATCTCCATGGAAAAAAAAATACTACTGAACCAAGGCTGCTGAAAAAGTGGGCAGGCACTATTGAATTCTTGAACCATTATTATGGAAAGGGGCATTTACACTGTAGAGATCAATTGATTGAACAAAACTTTGTAGATGAATTGTAATTTTTAGTTTAGAGAAAAGCTCTTTTATGGAACAATTATAAATGCAAACACTGGCAAGAAGTTTATTTTGTCATCTTTTAGAAAAAAAAAACTTTTACTCACTTCATCAAGTCTTTAACAACACTGTTAAATTATGTGTTATTTACCTTTCTCCCTGTTGCTCAACTGGTACATGTTGACAACTCTTTGTAATTGAAGGCTTTTGAACAGGTTGTCTATGTCATCAACATTAGAAGCATTGCTGGTGGGAGCTGAAGCAGAGATAATCCTTAATTAATTCAAAAATGTACTAAGGGTGTTTTAAAATATTACAACTGAATAATTAAAAAAAAAAACATATTACCTGAGGCAGGAGAAATAAATGGGTTTGTTTGGTGGTTAGTCTCCAAAGCTTGAGCACCAAACGTGATCCCGAAATCCAGCAGCTCTTGCGTGTATGATCTCCTTACCCCGCTCATCTCGGTTTCACTGGCTTGATTCAGGTTCATCTGGGACTTTGTACTCTTGGGTAGGCCTAGGAAAAGAAACCTTATGGTTAGCCAGGAATAGAAAATGAAAGTCTGAAACAATTTATGACACTAAACCAATACATTTAAACAGTGTATTAGATCAGCATGCTTTCAAGATGGAGATTTCAGCTTTGTCTATCAATCTACTAAAGATCATAGATTCGCACATGCTCTGACACACTGAGCTGTGGCGATCAACTGGCACATTACAGCACAAATGAAGCAGGTTACCATCTCAAAACACCATTTTCGTTAATTAAAATAAAATATATGTTAACTGAAATAAAATAAAATATAAACAGAATTCTAAAATATATTAAAAAAATAACTTAAACTCACTTGAAAAATCTTCTGAGATGTGTTGCTTTGGAATATAGGTTTAATAAAAAAAAGTTTACATTTTTTATATATTTTATTTCAGCTAGCTGCAAAGGCAACCTTTCTCATTTTCATTTAGTGAACTTTAACTTGATGTACTAAAATAACTAAACCTAAAATAAAAATGAATAAAAACAGTGATATATAAAAAAAATTAATAAATAAAATAAAAGACAAAAACACAATAAAATTACTAAAACAAAAAATAAAACTACTTAAACTCACTTGAAAAATCTTCTGAGATGTGTTGCTTTGGAATATAGGTTTAATAAAAAAAAGTTTACATTTTTTATATATTTTATTTCAGCTAGCTGCAAAGGCAACCTTTCTCATTTTCATTTAGTGAACTTTAACTTGATGTACTAAAATAACTAAACCTAAAATAAAAATGAATAAAAACAGTGATATATAAAAAAAATAAATAAATAAAATAAAAGACAAAAACACAATAAAATTACTAAAACAAAAAATAAAACATTCAAAATATTAATAAAGACTATAATAGTATCTCAGTGACACTAAAATTGGTATATAGAGAGTACAAAATATTTTTTTCATAAAACTGAAAATCTGAAGTAGTGAACAATCCATGCAAGACTAGTATTCAGCAGAAAATCAATGTTTACTGTTGCTGGCATGCTGAGGCACAGATGAGTTGGATGCTCCATGTTGAACTGCTGACATTTTTTGCACTGAACTGCTGCCTGTATGTGGCCAGCTGCGGCACAAGCAAACAAATAGAAGACTGAAGATTACATCAGTATCCACTGATCATTAAAAAGGGGCTCAACTGAGAGACTAGTGTCAAATGCTTTTGATAAGAATGACTGAACTGAAACTCAAACAAGCACTGACCTGCCATAAGACAAAACAGGATTCGGTTGAACTACCAGTTCAGCCGGCAGGTGTTTTGCTTGTTGTGGAGGGGTTTGGACTGGATGGGTGGCAAAAAGAGGAGTTTCACGTTGAAAGGCGGCAATCATCTCTTCCAGAACTATCGACAAGTTTGACCAGCCCTGGAAATCAAACATTTAAATGAATGAAATATATACATTAATAACTTCAAATAAGAAAATGTATAATAACTATAAAACTGACTTACAATCTTCCAGTTGCTGAGGCAGTGGAGAAGGACGCGACCATTGGCATCAACATTGCTGGTTTTAGCATTGATGATCATGGAGGGTGAAGGGCAAACAAAACACCTGGGTGGGTTTTTGGGATGGGTCTCATGGATCCAAATGCAAACTGGAATGTTGTACGTAGCACCTTTGTAACAACATGATACATATTTAATGATTTGTAGTTGGTGGAAAGCAATTACAAACACTGAAAGGGATTAATTATAGGTTACAGTAAAGCTACTGAAACCAGTTACCTTCATATGTTATAGGAACAGTGCCACCCAAATAAGCCAACTTCTTCTTATCATTGTTGGGATAGACTGTAGAAAGAGAAGAGAACCGAACTCAGGAAATACACATGCAAGAAAATGTGCACAGTAAGCAAAATGTCTACATAGCAGTTATTCACTTGTTTTGAGATAACTTTTATGGATTATATAGGAGGAGATGGACTTGTCACAGTCTGTAAACCCATAAATATTTCTCAGTGTACATTTACTTTTAAAAGTCTATTTCAGTATAGGCACAAACAAACCCATTCTTACCAAAAAATGAAAACCATAATGATAACTACATTACCGTTTAAAAGTTTGGAGTCAGAAAAATAAAATAAAATAAAATAATAAAACTTTTATTCAACATGGACCCTTTCAATTTCTCAAATGACAGTAGAGACATTTATAATTTTATTAGTGCTGTCAAACGACTTATGTAAACAAAAACTTTTATTTTGGATGCGATTAATCACGATTAATCGTTTGACAGCACTAATTTTATAAATTTGATGTATTTTATAAATAATCAAATAATCTATTTTAAATAAATGCTATTCTTTTAAACTTTCTATTCAGCAAAGAATCCTGAAAGAAACATTATGACTTGGTAACAAAAAATGCTATTGAACATAGCTTAGGGAAAAATAAACCAATTGTGGGGCCTTTCAGCAAAATTATGAGTAAGTAACAGTAATTATGACACACAAAAGAAATTCATGGAACAGCAAACATGTAAAAGGCAACAGAAGTAACATAAAACGAATGTTTTGGCAAACAAAAATCGAAATTAATTGTTTAAATGTATAACATTAATACATGTGATAACTTGCCCTGATCTGACATTAATGAAATTTGGTTAACTGTCTTCTGACTTTTGTATGCCCTTGAGGTTTTGTTGCATTCACTGTTATTGCAAAAAAGGATGACATTGAAGTTTCAACTCAGCACTCACAAACATTTTAATTTAAGAGTTTTAAATAAAAACTGTTTGAAAACCACACCCCTGGTGTGCTTTCAAAGATAAACTTACGGTAATAGTCCACGTATAACTGCAGGTGTGGGAAATCTGTCGTCACGTCTTTGATGTCATCAAGCACCTCATCAGGGTAACAGTAATTACACTATTGAGGAAAATATGAAGATAGTGATCACTGATCAGTAAACAAGATGATCCTGATGCACCACAACCTCAACAAGACAAATTTACCATGGTAACCAATACCACAGTTAGGACAGCCATTGTGTTTACAACAAAACTGCAGGAACCTGGTATTAATCACCACCACCAAAAACAACGTAAACAAAATGACAGAAGATTCTGAAAGGAGAATCCATTCTTTATAAGGGACTTTATTATGATTTCCTAGCGGACAGCTATACTGAAATATCTAGTTCAGTATGTCATCCTTAATACTGCAGTACCGGTAATTAGCTTATTAGCTCATGAACAATTACAATCTGGTAAACCATAGCTGCCTCGCTAGTGTTTGTGACTAGTGACAGTAAACCTACCTCAAGAAGTGTTTGATACTTCAAATCAGCTGTAACGCGCGACATCCTCTAACTGCACGAGCACCGCTCATGCATTCAGCGTCAAGTAACTTTACAATAAAAGCTGGAACTCATATCTGTTGCTTCTTCCATCGCTTAAGTTTAGATGTCATTCAGGCAGTTTTGGTTTCTTTTGCCCATGAACATCGCTACGTCTCACTGATACGGAAAGTTCAAACCTGGTTGCAGTAGTCTGCCATATTGAGTGTGTCAGGAAGTAAGCTGTTTGAGTTCTTCTTTTGTCTTATGTTCCGGTATTTGTTTTTCAAACGCTATTTATTGTTCAGCCTAACTGAATTTGTGTTCTAGATAACGACACGGAGATAGAGGCAAAGGTCAAGCACATTAAAACGATATTATGGACGTAAACAACGTCCATTGATGCAGTAGCCTACCGCTGGATGTCAGTATAACACATACAATCTCTCCATCACTGCACTGGCGCTGCATCCCAATACACAGAACAAGTGAACTGTGAAGTACTGAGCGCTTTTGAGTCAATCCCCTTGTCCAAATACCCACACTTGCGGTCTTGGCCACTTGCGCGCGCGTGCGCGCGACAGGAAGTAAGTGCGCAAGCCTGTCCCAGATCTTAAAAACGCCAGAGCGCAGTCCCCTTAACGCACACTAAACCCACACTATCTCGATACCGCTCCGGAGCGCTATTCGAGGCTTATGGACGTAAACAACGTCCATTGATGCAGTAGCCTACCGCTGGATGTCAGTATAACACATACAATCTCTCCATCACTGCACTGGCGCTGCATCCCAATACACAGAACAAGTGAACTGTGAAGTACTGAGCGCTTTTGAGTCAATCCCCTTGTCCAAATACCCACACTTGCGGTCTTGGCCACTTGCGCGCGCGTGCGCGCGACAGGAAGTAAGTGCGCAAGCCTGTCCCAGATCTTAAAAACGCCAGAGCGCAGTCCCCTTAACGCACACTAAACCCACACTATCTCGAATACCGCTCCGGAGCGCTATTGGAGGCTTAGTGTATCCCATCATGCATCATGTTCTGGAAATAAATCGTGAGACTTTTTGCCGAGATCTCGCGAGAGGTCACGGAAACCTTTCCAATGCAAGTTAAATATTAATATAATAATTAGATATTACATATAATTTGGTAGAAAAACAGTGTTTTTACTTTTATTGGTGCAAAGATGAGTTGTGGTGATATTTATTTTGTACAACATTTGCAACTGCTTTTTATCACTTAATTAGAAGCACCGCAAATTAAAATTGTCATGTTATAGGGACTATTGAACAGACATTTAGAAGTTGATTTTAAAATGCAAAGTAATTAAAATTAAAATTAAAATAAAGCTATGTAAACACTTGCATTTTTACAACACTACAAGTGTGTCCCATCAGGTAATGAAAAGTTCGACACACACTTGTGGTCTTCATCCTCACTTGAACACTTGGGCCAAATACAGGAAATACGTCATATAAGTAGTCAAGTGGTCAAGTGCAAAGACCGCAAGTGTGGGTATTTGGACAAGGCTGTTGTATGTTTATCTTTTATCTGGGTCATTGTAGAAGGTCTTGTAGAATTTTACTATGAAGGAACTGGCATTTGTTTTTAACTGTGAATTAAAAGAAAGTAAAGTCCAGTTGCTTGTAAATTCATTCTACCACACAAAGTTTAGTTAGCAGGGAAAAAAACTGCATACTGGAATAGGCCTATGTTTGCAGTGTAATGTGCAACAAATGACAAAACGTATTATGAAGCTACAAAGCTGAAAAATAATTAGCCTGCTTTTCCTTTTTTTAAATAGCTGAAAATGTTGAGAAAAAGTTGTCACAAATGAGGTATTTAAAAAAATCTCTTGGTTCTGTCAGGACATGGCAGTAATGTTTCTTATTTGTTTATATGTCTGTTTATATATATTTGAATCTATATGAAATATGGTTTTGTGGTTTGGGGGTGAATGCAATTGGATTTTGACAAAATAAATAAAAAATGTAACGAAATGGTATATTTGCCTTTTTAAAACTTTTCAGGTAAAGTTGTAGTATTTTTGCATATTTTATCCCAAGAATCAATAAAGATCATGCTTCCTTAAACCTTGTAATTGTATTTCCAAACTAATCTTCCTTCATGAAACAACTGTTCAAACATTATGAGAAAGAAAAAGTCTGATTCACTGGCCATTTCATGGTTTTATACTGTCAGACAGCATCTAGAATTTAAGCTCCATGTAGCTGGCCAAAACAATCTTGCGCTATATCCTACCGAGATAACACAGACTAATTTTCTGACTTATTTCCCATCTACCGAGTTCATTTTTTCGGAACCCATGAGGTGACCATGAACACAGGACTGAGTGGGTGGACAGACAGGCCATAGTAAAAAAAACCCAGTGATTTATGATGGAGAGGTAGAGATAAGAGAAGCAGTGAAACAAATGTAGTTGTCACTCAATTGTGATGGCATGACCCGGGTTTCTGCTGATGACAATGTCTCCCTGCCATGTGTGATTATGCTATAGTGTGAAGGTGACCCCCAGGAGAATGAGCAAGTCCTCTGAAAGTGGGGCAATGCATTGGGGAAATAGACATTCTGATAGATGTTCTCTTTTGATTTTCAGTATAATTTCAATTTTCTGCTCTTTTAGTTATTCCTCCAGAAGTTTTAATATAAATGTTCATTGTATGTTCCATATATTCTTACTCTCTGATATAGCCTTCTTCATTTTGATTGGTCAGTCGCAGCTTTCAGCAGTAAGATATTTCCTACTATTAGCAGCTGGCCATAACAATGCTATATCCACTTTATTTTTCAACATGGAAGTAAGCTACTTCCTGTGAGACTTCTGATTCATTTGTTGCTATAGGCTATGGGTAAATAAATAGAATAAAAACAAAGTGCAATAAATGTTAAAAACATTTGCGCAATAAACCAGTTTGTTCATTTTTATGATAAGAAATTAATACAACATGATATCAAATTACAAACTGCAACTTCAAGTACCATAACAGAATGTTCATGTACAGCAAAAATAACTGGAAGCGGCTGACACCGGAAGCCTCGCACATTCAAGTTACAAAGGGTCGCTCCTGTGCTTATGTTAAAAATAACTAAACTGAAACCAGCGCTACTTTCATATCTCTTCTATCACATCACAAACTAATTTTATACAAACAGCTTGCACCAGCTCAGTTATCGATTCTGATGTGAAAATGATGGTGTTCGTCTTGATTTATGCCGACTTGTAATGGACGATTTGTTTCTTATTGAAGATAATAAAACAAATATTACAAATTGATATTTCATGAACACGTATCCATTTATTTGGTGAATAGCCAAATAATAAGTACCGCCAGCCATTCATTATTGCAAAATAAATTCCTTTAGGCTCTGCGTCAAGGTGGATTTTGAGATAATGATCAACTGACTGTACATTGTCCATTACATATTTCAGCACATTAAAAATGTCAGTGAGCCTACTAACAAGATTGCTTTTTGCAAAGCAATCCAGGACACCACAAAGGTAATAGTTTCCCAGACACACTCTCAAAATGTTTGTGTGAATCGATGGTTGTAACATAACAGTTTTCTTCAGCCAAGGTGAGATGGTCTCTCAGGTCCAGGCCTCATTGTGCCACTGCCCTACTTCCAGACAATGGAAGCACACTCCATTGCACAGACTCTCCATGCTTTTCACTTTGGCAACAGCAGGCCTTCTTCGCTATTGCCCCTGGAGTGAATTTACCCCAGCCGTGCATTAAGCCTTTCAAGTCCCCCTCTCTCATCACATACACACGCACACACAATCACAAAGTGTACACACAATGCTTCACAGTCTTTATTGGTTCAGGGTTAGGCTGTACACAGCTGCAGCACACACTTGAATCCAGACTCAAAGAGACCGATGCTGTCTGAGGGCCCATTTGAAAACCTCTCTGAGGTTCAATAATGGCGACATTACTAGCAGCTAAGTCTCTTTGTCACATGTGAAGTTTTCCACATGAAAGTGGGCATGCGATACACACTCCTGCCTGGAAGGATATAAAAGACCCGCAGGCATCAAGATCCCTTCAAATTAGTAGGCGTGCAAGACTTTGCGGGGACTGAGAAAGCAACGCTATTGGTCCCGACCAAATAGCTCTAATTAAAACCTGGTGCAGGGTGGAGGGCTGTCAGGGTGGGACTGTGAAGTCAAAGTAATCCAAATGGGGAAAAAAAACTTTACTTAACAAGGTTTTCAATCTACAAGCTTTAAAATAAAACAGAGAGATAGCTAGAGTTTCATGCATTGATTTATTACCTATTGCACAAAGACAGTTTCACAATTCAAAATCCACACTTAGTGATTATACCATTTGCCATGACAACTTTTGTGGAAAAGTAGTTTAAAAAGCTAGTGCCAAAAAAAGAAGGAATTAAAGAAAAAAAGCCAGAAGAAAAAAAGCCCACTTGTTCTTATGTACTGCAAGTCTGTATCCACCTTATTTTGCAATGCAGAAGTAAGCTGTTTTCTCTGAATGTGGAATACTTCTGATTCATTAGCTGCTCTATTAATTGAAAAATAAGTGCAGTAAATGGTAAAACTATTTGTGCTACAAACCAGTGTGTTTATGAATATGAATTAAAATCATATGATGAGAAATACTAGTTTGCAATATCAAGCAGCATAACAGGCTGTTTTTGCTTTGTAAAAATAACTGAAAGCAGATGACCGGAAGCTTTGTGCATTCAATGTACAAACTGGCGCACACTTTTGTTAAAAATAAGGTGGCTATATAAACCAGGCTATGTGCATATTTGATAGTGTGGAAATATCTTAATGTTGCTGAGTTTCTGAATAAGTGTATTTACCAAAAGGATTTTTTAATGCACTTTTTTGTGCTTTTGAACTGGTTGAAGGCTAAAGAGGGCTTGTCAGATCCACTCCAGCCCAGAGAGGGGGCACTCTAATGGGGTTTGTCATCTGTTAATGATAGCTCACAGCCGTGAGCCGCCAGAGGTTTAGGGGAGCTTTGCAGGAGGGGAAGGGATCCATAATGATTTGCCATCTCTTAATGAGAGCCAGTGGGCATCCCTGACCAGTGCTCAGCTTGCATTACTACAGGGAAAAGGCAAGAGAGAAACACCCCACTGGAAAAGAGCAGTCGGCCGTTAACCCTTCAGCCTGCCGCAGCACATTTTCCATCAGCACCCCTCTAAAGCTGTCCTCGCCTGCATTAACCCTTTAATCATTTACAAGTGCACATTTAACACAGGCTATCTTATTAGGTCGGAGAAACATGGCATTCAGCCTGAAAAGCCCATAGCAGAGTAACATTAGGCTCACTGCCTAAATAACAGATGGTCAACAGTAAGCTACACTTGATACAAACAGGTACTATATTATGAATGAACCAACCTGTTAACTGCTACTCTAGATATTTTGCTTTCCATTCAGAGCCACATGTGTAAACCTTTGCATAGTTTAAATGGCAGAATTTAATTAAATAAAAACAAATCAATTTATAATTAAGCAATATCACACAAGCACGATTGCATGCCGTTGTTCTGAATGTCAATAGTTCAATAAACTAAAATCAACATGCTACTATTGATATGTCTATTTTGCTTCATCGATGAAAATACCTCCTATAGCGAATTTAACATGGAATTATATCGTTGTGCATCTGTGTCCAAGCTGTTTTTCATTCAAATTAATCAATGCTGAACCAAATCCTCAGCTAACAAGGAACATTCTTAGAACTTTGGCTAATGTTCTGGCAAGGTTCTCTCAAAGTAATGAACAAACATTCTTCCGGTAATGTTAATAGAATGTTCATTCAGAGCATGATGACCACGAGTGTGTAGAACTTTTGATTACTCGATGGGACACACTTACGACACAGTGTTGCAAAATTGGAAATAAAGTTTTACAGAGCTTTATTTATACATTTAGATTTTTAATACATTGCACTTTAAAATAAACTTCTACATTTGTGTTCAGTAGTTCCCATGGCAACATATTTGAATGAATTAATAAAAAGCAGCTCCAAACATTTTATAAAATATACATACTCTCTGCAACAATACATTTACGTTTAATTTACGTTTTCCTATTAGATTATATGTAATAACTAATTAATTTAACTCATACTGAAAAGTTTCCTTAAAGGCCCAGACTTATAATGGGTGCTGTGTGAGCGTGTCCATTAAGTCCACAAGACCATAGGGTGTGATAATTTCTTTCAAAAACTGAGAAATAGAAATAGAACAGATTGTGAAACTAAGGTTGCTCTGAGGTTGAGGTGCGTGTTACTGTTCTTTTGTAAGAGGACTAACAAATGCTGAATAAGAGCAAATTGCAGTGGTTGTCAATACATTTGCTTCTTATAGTTACACATTTCATACTCACTGGTCTTCTTTCACATTCATACACTGCTAAATTTCTACTGTATTAGAAGGATCAGAGCCAATATTTACAATATAGCCTACCCATTTTGGCCAATCAAAAGCCATTTCAATGCAGGAAACCTTTAAGAGACTGTGCCGTCTAGCACTGCCCATCAAGTCCAAACACTGTTATCAAGCTTTCAATATGGCAGTGGCTATTGTATCACATGTGGCAATGTTTGTGGGTATATCTCCACTTTTTTTCTGTCTGAGGTTTTGTATGAGGAGTCAGACTCTAAGTGGATTTCTACAGTCACCTGAGAGTTCAATGAATAAAATATGCTAGACATTGTACAAACTAGGCTACAGACGGTATTGCATCATGCTTTACTGCAGCTTTCGCACAGATAAAGTGCCATTTAAACATGAAGCAGAGTAGCACCACTACCATTTGATAAAATATAGTAATCATGATTTGAACTCAGGCCACCTCAGGCCATTTATAGGTTAATTATACACTGGTAAATTAAAAATGAGTTGTGTTGACCGAAGTGAATTGCTGCTCCACCAGTGACTTTACTATGGATGCAGTCTGTTGCGCTGATTATGTTTGTAAAACACGCTGATTATAAGGAAACACTGACGTTACAAGGCTGTAATGCTTAACATAAACTCTACCGGATAGCAATTTTAGACTATTATTACTGATGGTGCATGAGGAAATTTGTGTGATATGATTTGATGATTCTTTCAGTGGTGGACAGTAATGAAGTAGATTTACTTCGTCGTGACGTCTGTTTTTATATTGTTTGTCAGCACACATAGCCTAAGTTACTATGTATCTGGATCAACTAGCCGAGTAGTCAAATATAAATGTTTATTCATAACCATGCTGAAAATAAATCAATAATGTTGGCTGATGCTAACTGTCTAGCTAAGGAGCTTACTGGTGCTAAATTGAGGTAATTAAAAAAAATATATAAAGTCCAAATATTTTTATTCAACCACCTAGATAGATTACATCTGAGGGAAAAAGAAAGGATGTGATGTTCAGAACATGGTAACTACAGTTATTATCAAAGTGGGAAGTGATGCCCTTTGGGGGCATTTGGCCTGGGGTGTTTTTACACCACAGACTAGGTTTGAGAAGAAAAAAATCATTATGAAAATCTAATGATATTTTCCTATTCATTATTTCCTTATTGGTTATTTTGGGCAAATCCCAGGCATTTTGAGCAGTAGGTTTATAAAGTACTTCGTCCACCACTGCTTTCTTTCTTTCTTTCTTTCTTTCTTTCTTTCTTTCTTTCTTTCTTTCTTTCTTTCTTTCTTTCTTTCTTTCTTTCTTTCTTTCTTTCTTTCTTTCTTTCTTTCTTTCTTTCTTTCTTTCTTTCTTTCTTTCTTTCTTTCTTTCTTTCTTTCTTTCTTTCTTTCTTTCTTTCTTTCTTTCTTTCTTTCTTTCTTTCTTTCTTTCTCTCTTTCTTTCTTAGTTGCCTTTATGTGTTTTTGTTTTAGTTAGGTTATTTACGTTAATCATTTTTTATTCTTTTACATTGATTTTTTATGTTTCATTTCATCCTATGCATATGCATTGCTCTTAATTCATTTACTCTATTTTATGAAGAAAATCTTAAGTTCTTTAACACAAAACATTCTTTTGCTCGCACATGTTCACCCAAAAATGAAAAGTCAGTCATCATTTACTCAACCTCATGTTGTTCCAAACCTGTATGAATTTCTTTTGTGTTCAACAGAAGAAAGAAATTTATACAGGCTTGGAACAACATGAAGGTGAGTAAATGATGACTGCATTTTCATTTTTGTGTGAACTGTCCTTTTAATGTTGACCTTTCTGTAGTACATGCTCATGCTTTAAACACTTGTAAGCGAGATGTGTATCTAATGTTTATCTTTAATATGTTACAACATCTAGTTACTCTCAGGTTCACATGGAAGTCCAATTATTTGCTATTGCTTATGACGCATTTACCATGAAAATTCATGATATAGTATCCTGTAACTGGGCTTATTCTCTTGAGATGCTTTGGCTACCCAAATCTCAGATATAACTCATTCATTTTACTTTTTACCTTTAATTTTTATTTGCTTTACCAAGTAATGATTGATTAAACTCATTACTCATTTCATCAACAACTTTTATTGTCCATTTTTTATTGTCTGCTGATTCTACTTGCATCAACTGTCTAACAAGAAAAATGACTTTAGATATTAAGAAGATATGATAAAATATAAACAAGCTACCTGCTGTACAAACAAAATGAATGCTGAATTAGCAAAAGCATACATCTGATGCTATAAATACGACAGCTGTCATTTCCTGACATTTAGCTTGTAGAAAACTGTGTTAAAGCTGGTCCACAGTCCCCTATAAGTGAGATTACATTGGACTACATCATAAATCATAGTTCAATTTGGAGGTTCCTACAATAAAAATGGCAGAATCTTTCAGATCTTGTGATGGACAGGTTCAATTTGTTTGTAAGTGCCAGGGGTGACATGATGCATCCAGCATAAAACATGTAGGATCACAAAAGTATGTTTCTGGTAAATCTTTATTATGAGCTGCTAGCATGTGAGCAGACGCTTTCATGAAAATGCTGTTAAATGCATATGTTATGAAGATTATTTTGAACGTTCTCAAAAGTATCAAGGTTGTACCAAGGTAACACACAGAGACAATGTGAATGTTAATCCCATCAGTAATTTCATATGCCTCCCCCAGTGCGTTAATCCTCCAGATAGAGAAGAAACTAGCAGGACTGCTGGAATTCTACTGACTTTGAGAAATAAGAAAAACGCTTGAAAAATCAAATGTGTGCATTATTGTTATTAATGTTATCATTTATTTTCTAGCATGTACATTCTCAAAGCATGATCAAGTAGTTATCTATGGCCTCAATTTAAATGATAAATCACCTCTTTATCAGCTAGTGTGCCTTTTTGCTATGCTTATGCATTGCTCCAGTCCAGCAACTCTGAAACTGATCAGGACTGAATCAAAATTAATTTTAATCAGCAAAATTTGCACCCACTGCTATTTCTTCCCATATGAGAAAGTTTGAATGCAGCTGTTTGGAAAAGCATTGATATTAACAGTGTATTTTTATTATACACAATATCAAATGGCATTCTGTTCCATGATTTGAGGTGGGTGAGGAAAATCATAAACATAAAAGTTTCTTACAGTGCAAACAAATCACTTCAAAACATGGCATAATCACTTTGAACTCCAAAGATTTTATTATATTTTTAAAGGTGCTATTTTACAACAATGCTGAACTGGATTCCAACTCATTAGATTATGATTACAGCAACTGCACAGTATTTGTTAGTCCACATTTTATAGGTGTCTCCTCCTGACAGGAATTCCTTCATTTAGATCTAATCAATCTATTCTCCTTGGTCAGGGTAATAAGGATGGATTGTCTATTTGAAATCTATTTTAATTTGAGCTGATTTGTTGTATTTGTACATTGTGAGCCAGCTATGTTCTCTCTTTCAATTTGACATCCTCACAGTTGTTAGAAAAAGGGAAAGGCATTTTGTTATGTCGCTTAAATGAGAGAAAAACACAGCATGACACTGTGTGTATACAACAACAGAATCAAAGTCTTGATATTAAAAAAGGAGTGACTGCATTGACTTACACGCACATTTTGTCTTTTAACCATCTTGTATGATGATCAGCAGAATAAGTTACAGTTTTCCCTCAGAGATCAATAAAGTATCTTTCGCTTTTCTATCTTTTTGTGTAACCACAAATTATTGCAGCTATAGAGCACACTGGCTAGAAGTTGGGGTACTATTAATACCTTTAGTTTGCTGAATGGTCTTTGATTTAATATTTCATTGATCCCTAGGTGGCTTACAGACATGAAAAATCCCGGGTTTCCATGGTGACCTACCACCCTCCTTCCTGCAGATCTCTATGACAGAAACTGGGCAAGTCAGCAGCAACTTCTGCAAAGTACAAGCAATGCCCCTACTTGAACTAAGGCAAGGTGGCTCTGTATTCTGTCCTATAATGCATTTATAGCACCAGTATTTTCGGAAAATAATAACTACAAGAATTAAATAAATATATCAGAGCTTCCCACTTGTATCCTGAGAGGGGAAAGTTTATTAATTTAATAAATCTCTCTGACTAAACATCTGTAACCCACTGTTTTGCTCGTCTCCTACACCTTTTGAACTCCTCTCAGTAGGATCTTACCACTCCTTACTGGGCTTTATGCTCGCAAAAGAAAAGAAACGTTTGCAGAGAAGAGGTGGAGGTATTCCTGAAGAGACATATTTCCTTTTATTTCCAAACCAGCACAGTGAAAATGCAAAAGATGACCAAAAGGAATAAAGTGTGCTTAAGAAAGCTTACTTTGAATGTTGCTCCTTTAAAAAACAAAAAAACAAACAATAATTTTATTGTCACAATAAGACTTTGCTGTTAATAGTGCTGAAAAAAAAAAATCTATTTAGAATTCATGTGAATGCAAGAAACAACCATTAGGTAGACGCTGATGGAATTTCAGGACAATCTAATAAAACATTCATCTATCAATGAGATTTTTTTCTGGATCATGCTGCTTTAATACTTTTATTCAGTAAGGATGCATTCAATTGATCAAATGCGACATTTACAATGTTCAATAATTTTTTTATTTTATATAAAAGCGGTTCTTTTTAAATTCTGTTTCTTTTAAAATTCTATCTTAAACTGTTTTTAACACTGATATAGTAAGAAATTATGTTTGAGCAGCAAATCAGAATATTAGAATGATTTCTGAAGGATCATGTGACACCAAAGACTGGAGTAATGGCTGCTGAAAACTCAGCTTTGTCATCCCAAGAATGAATTACATTTTCAAATATATTCAAATAGAAAATAGTCATTTAAATTATAATACTATTTCACAATATTACTGTTTTCACCATATTTTTTATAATAATAATAACAATTATAACAACAACAACAACAATAATAATAATCATAAAACAGTTTGCTAGATTTAATGCTATTTGCCACTGACAGATTTTACCCGACTCTCCCCTGCAAGATGCAGCCACAGTTTTCTTTGCATTTTGTGAAATTATGATCTCAGAGAATATTAGCTACAGGGCTTTCTCTCCCACCTCTAATCAGCATATCCTATGAACAATCCTGAAAGAAATGCCCTGTGGATATTCTTCATTACCAGGCAAAACTGTTTTGTAGATGTTGTGCGAGACATGTTCTTAATTTTTACGTGTGAAAATTCTTTGTAAGCCCTGCCCATGGGTTTCTTCTTGGTTTGTAAATCGTGGTGTAAACTGATCACTAACACCTTGCAGAAGCTGTTAGTGAAGCTAAGCTCCCATCATCAGGACTCTTACTTTCTATAAACATGTTCACAGCAGCTCATGGTGATGTGCCTCACATACGACATCTTTTTTTGCTTAGCAGAATTGAGTTTTTTCTCCCTAGAAGCATTACACGCCACAGGCATCAGAAGAGAGGAACAAACTCTGCTTGTTTGTTTTTTTGTGCTTTTAATTCCCAGCCCATAACACAACCTGCCTTCCTTGGTGGAATGGTTTTGGTGAAAGGTGATTAAAAGTTTTCTTCTCCTCCAGCTTCCATCATCCATACAGTCTCCCGGTGCCGTCCGGCCCGTTTCCCAAGGCCTGGCCCTTCCCACCTCAGGGAATCTGCCATAATGAGATTTTACTCACAGGCCAGCGCAGGGATATGTGAGAGGGGGAAGCTTCATGGAAGGTGAAAACAAGAGCATTATGAATTTCTAATCCCTGATACATTATTCATTCATATTACAAGCCCAGAACACAAAGGCGGGCAGGAGAGCACTCACTTCAAACGTTTCTCTGATATCTCGGTGTGGGTAACCTTTGCATTCTTCAAATGAAGGCAAAGTCTTTAAAATGCATATATTAATGTCTGAAAATAACTGGCGCATGCCACGCTCCTCTAAGGGGGATGAATGGAGTGAAACAAAAAGGGGATGAATAACAAGAGGTAACACATCTGTCAGGAATGTGATTCTGCTGAAGAGGGATAGATTCAAGGAGATTTTTATTGAGTCCTTTTATCTCCTCTTTTAAAAACGGCCAGATGAAAGAACTCTTATTTTTACCTCAGTCCTGACTTAGCATAGCACACATTGCTATGTGAACCCTGTCATTTTTTCTCTCTCACAGCAACAAAGAATATAAAAGAAGACTCGGATTTGGATAGGAACAGTCTTTGAACAACTCTGAGGCATTGCAGCCAACAGGACAAAGTTGGTTGGCTTGGTTCAAAAAGTGTTTTATTTGTGTATTATTTGGTTTGATTGTAATGTACAGTATGCCATGATATATTTGAAACGTGGCAGATATTATATAAATGCTGACAAGATGTTGGAGAAATGAGGTGAAGATATGGAAAAACAGAAATAACTGGTGAACAAGGCTGGACTGAATTATGATTAGTTTAGTTCAAATTAGATTACTGTACAGCTTCTAACTAAAATAAATTAATACATTTCTCAGCTTGATCTCGAATCAGTCTTATTTTTTCTCCTTTTCTCTCTTGCCAAAAATCAAATATGTTATGTGCTCCTTTATTTTCAAAACGGAACCGAACAAATTTTGTTTTTGCTTAAATTTCTTTCATTGCACATTTTAAAATAGAAAAAGTGAAACATCTTTTAAGTATAGTGATGAAAATATCTGGACCTGTAATGAGAAGGATGAACACAGATGTGAATCTGGAACTCTTTGAGGTATCTTTCTGAACAAGCAAGCAACAAATCGTACAGCTTTCTCTCATTTTTTATATTTGATGAAGAGAAGATTTAGTGATCACAGTTATTGATTCCAAGAAACCCCAATATTTTAAGCCTTTGATGTCCAACATCATTCCATCCAGGTTTGTCAAGGTGAAAATTCTGAACAAACCAAGTATGAAAATTCTGAACAAAATCTGTATTAAACAGCTGCATTAAAGGGTTAGTTCACCCAAAAATGAAAATTAGCCCATAAATTACTCACCCTCAAGTCATCCTAGGTGTATATGACTTTCTTCTTTCAGACGAATCCAGTCGGAGTTATATAAAAATTGTCTTTGATCTTTCAAGCTGTTTCATGGCACTCAGCGGGTGTTGCATTGCTTCAGTCCAAAAGAAGTGAAATAAAAAGCGCCCATCCATAAAAAAGTGTCTCACACGGCTCCAGGGGGGTGAACAAAGGCCTCCTTTAGCGAATCGATGCGTTTTTGTAAGAAAAATATCCATATTCAAAACGTAATAATCAATTTAATGTAGCTTGCGCCAACAGTTGTTCATGGAAGCAGCTCCGGGCGGATGACGTATGAGGTCAGCATTGCGCATGCGCTGGTGAGTCTCGTGAAAACCAACGTTTGTTAACAGGAGCAAAGGAAGCAAAGTTTCCTTACTTTAGCAAAGGAAAACCAGCCTCCTCTTGGCTTATATCGAAATCCTCCGACATTCTTCTTTACAAATCCTCATTTTGTACTTCTAATTCGTGACCGTTGTTTTGTTTTGATCTCTCTGCTGCACATCCGCGTTTGTCACTTCTGAGCAGCGCATGTGCAAAGGTTTCCGTTTACAACACTGAGTTGTTAATAATCAATTAAATTGATTATTACGTTTTAAATATGGTTATTTTTCTTACAAAAATGCATCGATACGCTACAGGAGGACTTTGTTCACCCCCCGGAGCCGTGTGAGACATTTTTTTTTATGGATGGGCACTTTTTATTTCACTTCTTTTGGACTGAAGCAATGCAACCCACTGACTGCAATGATAGAGCTTGGAATAATCAGGACAATTTTTAACATAACTCCGACTGGATTCGTCTGAAAGAAGAAAGTCATATACACCTAGGATGACTTGAGGGTGAGTAATTTATGGGCTAATTTTCATTTTTGGGTGAACTAACCCTTTAATGTCATTATTATAATGTAATGCAAATCATTTTAGAAGTAAATGATGTGTGAAAATTATATAATGATACAGCATTTAAAGCAAAGTTCAACAACACTGGGACTTTTCACTGATTGTATCATTCCGCTTGTCATTCAACTTACCAGTGTTGTGTTCTGTGACACTAGTTTTGGTGATTTTTTCAGTGTTTCTTTCTGCAGGTTACACTGTTCAGTCAGTAGTTGGTAACAAGTAACCATCTTTATCAATGAATCCTTTTAATCATTCACTCAACCGATTTGTTCAAAACAAATTCAGGAATGAAACTGCTGTGTGTTTCTCAGAGACGCATAAGAGGTCATGCACACAACATGTGTTTCCATTCCATTGTGCTACTTTTCCATTGTTTTTTCTATGTAAACACAATCTAGATCAGGGGTCACCAAACTCGGTCCTGGAGGGCCGGTGTCCTACAGAGTTTAGTCCCAACCCTAATCAAACACACCTGAACCAGCTAATCAATGTCTTAATAGGTATACTTGAAACATCCAGGCAATTGAGTTGAGATAATTTGGAGCTAAACTCTGCAGGACACCGGCCCTCCAGGACCAAGTTTGGTGACCCCTGATCTAGATGGACGTGTTTGGACATTGCTCTCATGTTCTAAAAATGTGTCGCTCAATTTAAAATAAGTTCAACATCTTGTTCCCCCATTTCACTGCCCACGTCTCACGTATTTTAAAGCAAAAACACATTCTATGTGAACGGCCCCTAAGAGTTCCTTCTGCTTTGACTTTTTTAGGAACTATTTTCGTTAAAAATAGACAAAGTATATATACTGTATAGTTTACACAAAAGGACCACTGTTTTTTTTTTGTTTTTTTTTTGGACATGATACCATGACAATGCCGTGTAGTACCATAACATTCTATGAATTACTTTGGAAATACTATGGTGCATGAATATGGTAACAATTCAGTACCATGATATAGGCTAACTTCTCATAGTCAGATAAATACTTCATTTTATTCCTCAGAACAACCAGAGGAGTAAATACGGTCTGGTGAGCCGTACCATGCAGTGGAAAAGCGCCATAAGATTCACATCGAAACCGATTGATGTAATATAAGCGGCGCTGGTCTCACCGCACGTGCTTTTATAGCTTCCTGGTCATTACGTCACCCGCCCGTGACGTCTCGCCCATCTGTTGGACTGATTACACAAGAGGTTCAGAGCCGGTCACGCTGAAGGGCGTTCCCCAAGCGTCCTCAGACGCAGCTCGAGTTCCTGAAGAGGAACACATGTTATTCATCTGATACTAGAGTAGTACCACAGTACTTTTTTTTATTAGTGTTTGATTTGATTACTAAAACAATTTTATAGGGAGCGTCCCTCAATTACTCTTCCTCATTACAAATGCACGTTTTAAAACATAAGCTGTGATAGTGGGATTTAGAAAACAAGCAAGCACGCAAAATTAAAAACGATAACTAATAATAAAACAACACAAACAACTTCGAATGTATACATCCACAATTAATGAAGCATGTAAAGACTTCCATGTTTGGCAAAGGCCCCTAATCGCATTTTGTGTTATAAGATGTTTACAGTTTGACGGCTAATTGTGACCATCCTTTGTGTTAATCTCCCTGGTTATTGCTGTCTGTCTGTTAATCCCTTGAAGGAGGATGGCAGATGAGGCGTGCACAAAGAAGTCTCTCAGGGCCTGCTAATGCATGCTGATGACTGCACCTTGACAACATCTCCACAGGACCCGTCTCCTGTTTGGCCTGATTTAATTCTATTAGTAGACAACGGAGAATGGGTGAAATGGGGGAAAAAATGGGAGAAAAAGAAATCAATTACCTTGAGACTCTCTCAGAGGATGCTGTTACACACTGTCAAATGACTCTAAGCCAAAGGCGTCCCTTTTTGTGAGTGATGGGTCTTTTGTTCTTTTCTTCTGCAATCTTATTTGCCTGAGTGAGACATTAAGTCAGGTCATTGGATGCAGATGTGTTGTGCAGCAAAGTGTGAAAAGAGAATCTTAGGGGAGGAAAGGCCTCCAAGAATACTGCCGAAAATATGCCTTCACACACACAAACACACGTTTCGTCACCTCATTTCAGGAGACCAGGTTGTCATATTGCGTGCACACACACAAACCCACACACACAGATACAGTAGATGTGCAAATGCAAACATCTACAGATTTCACTCACACATGCATTTTTTTGCCGCGTTGATGGAGAAGTGTGTTCATATCTGTTCCGTATGGCTGTCAGTCATCCTGTCAGGCCTCTGCTTTGCCTCATCCATCCAGACCACCTGCACCCACAGGGTTCCCCCAGAGCAGGAGTAGGTTGGCCAACTGTCTTAGGGGATTGAAAACACTCAACTCCTTGTCTGACACTGTATACTTGCTTTAAAAGCATCTTTTAAAAAGTGCACTCCGGAAAATTATTTGGGTAGAAGCAAACTAAATTTCCATGATAGCACAAGTACAAAACTGTGTTCAAAAATGTTCTTGTCTTATCTGGTTCAGTATGGTAGGTCTGAATATTTTGAGTGGCTTTATCTGAATTGGGCAATTGGCAGGTAATTTCAGGTTTTCACCATTCATCTTTGCATGTGTATGTCATGTCAAGTGTTGTTATTGTTAACTAAAACTGTTAAAAATCA
Source organism: Sinocyclocheilus rhinocerous (assembly GCF_001515625.1). Taxonomy (NCBI): domain Eukaryota; kingdom Metazoa; phylum Chordata; class Actinopteri; order Cypriniformes; family Cyprinidae; genus Sinocyclocheilus; species Sinocyclocheilus rhinocerous. The sequence goes on along the minus strand of NW_015652333.1, from coordinate 1,010,802 downwards.
TTTTCAGTAATTGAATTAAAGTTGAAATAAAATTCAATGTAAACATTAGATGAAAACATAAAAATGTTGCCTTAGCAACTAAGGGAAATGTTTAAATACAAAACTAGAACTGAAATAAAGCTATATAGAAATATTTGTAAATTTTTAAAAAACAAATACTTATACAAATGCAAATGATGTAATGTTAGTTTTTCTAAAACTTAAACTAAAATTAAAATGAAAACTGAAAATAGAAAAATAAAAGTGAATTCAAAAGAGTAATAAATATTATGGAAGCCTATTTCCTTTGATAAACCATGAATTATCACATTATGAATGATCAACATTATGACAAACCAAGTCATGATTATGAGATAAAAAGTCATAATTATGACTTAAAAAGTTGAAATTATAAGATTTTTTATTTATGATTTTTGTCATAATTTTGACTTTTGTCATCATGTTTTTTTAATGTCATAATTTTTATGACTTAGTATGACATGCTTTTGACTTTCTCATAAGTACGATTTAGTATCTCCTAATTTAGACTTGACAAAATTTCTATGTTATAATTGACTTTTTATGTTATAATTATGATTTACTAAAGCATGTTTTTTTCCCCTTTATAAATGGGCTTCCACTAAATACTATAATTGTCACGCAGTTGTGGTTGTAGTGAGCGCACAACGAAGGAGTAGGAGTAAAGCAGTATTTTTAATCAGCATCAACCACATAAACCATTGAAAATAACATTAATCCAAGACAAAGAAATCGACAGAAACTGAGGGCTTATGAAGACAGGAAACCTAAGGAGCAAACGAGATGATTAACACAACACCGGTTATCTAAATGAACGAAGATTAACTAATTACGAGAACAAGAAACAGGAATTAGACAAAATTGGGGCAAACAGAAACTAAACGGAAACACACACACGTTACAGATTGCCCCCCTCCCGGACGGCGCGTCCCGTGCCGTAACAGTACCATCGGGGAGGGGGGGGGCGGGTGCCCTGGAGGCTGGTGCAGGACTGGAACAGGGCGGAGATGAGGAGAGCCTGGGGATTCAGGGACTGGAGCCCTCCTTGGGCTAAGCACGGGTACAGGAGCCCTCACTGGACTAAACTCGGAGACAGGAGCCTTCAATGGGCTAAACTCGGGGACAGGAGCCCTCCGTGGGCTATACTCGGGAACTGGAGCCCT
>NW_015652333.1:975135-1009594 GCF_001515625.1 Sinocyclocheilus rhinocerous | reverse complement strand
GACACTGGAGCGAGCTCTGGGGCTGGAGCCGACACTGGAGCGAGCTCTGGGCGGGAGTGAGCCATGACTGACGGGCTTGACTGTGGAGTGGCCAGCGGGCTTGCCACAAGAACGGCCGGCGGGCAGGAAAGAGCCGCGGCCAGCGGGCTTGACTTCGGCGCGGCCGGCGGGCTGGAGAAAACCGTGGCCGGCGGGCTTGACTGAGGAACGGCCAGCGTGCTAGACTTCGGAACGGCCGGCTGGCTGGAGAAAGCCGCAGCCGGCGGGCTTGACTGAGGAACGGCCGGCGGAGGAGTCCCGAATCGGACACCAGATGACTGCCTCCTTCCAGCCGAGGTTGGTGGTGTCTGGGAGCTCCGCGGGGCAATGGTAAGTTATCCCGAGCCGGAACAGCGTCACGAGGGAGCTGGCGAGGGCGAGAGGCACGAACGCCCTTGCATAGACGATCGGGTCGGGGTTCGCCTGTGCCACGGCGATTAACCTCGCTCGTTCCTCCATTGATGTCGTCGTTAACGGGTCTTGGATTCTGTCACGCGGTTGTGGTTGTATTGAGCGCACGACGAAGGAGTAGGAGTAAAGGAGTATTTTTAATCAGCATCAACCACATAAACCATTGAAAATAACATTAATCCAAGACAAAGAAATCGACAGACACTGAGGGCTTAAGAAGACAGGAAACCTAAGGAGCAAACGAGATGATTAACACAACACAGGTGATCTAAATGAACGAAGATTAACTAATTACGAGAACAGGAAGCAGGAATTAGACCAAATCGGGGCAAACAGAAACTTAACGGAAACACACACGTGACAATAATAGTAGGCTATATAAATAATACTAAAATAACACTGGTCATATCCATAAGTAAGGAAATAAGGTCGCTAATATGGCGACAGATGTTATTTACTTGCTCAGACAACATTTTTTTTTTTCATATTTAGCCTGTGCTTTGTACTTTTCTTCTTATTGTCAATCGGTCTTGGTGTAAAACCTGGCGTAGAAGTGTTTCAACCACAGATGACGATAATATAATGCACTTCTAACTTATATGCTTACAAAACTGCTGTGGCTTTCCATGAAAGTGTATTAATGTTTACATGCAACACTGTGGTGTTCAGTGTTCCTCTTTCCTTGCGTTTTGACCCATTTTACATTCATCAGTAGATTATTTTCCGATGTGCATTCTATTGGTGCTTGTTGTTGAGGGTTTGGCTTTGTTCAGTCAGGGATAAAGGGCAGGACAGAGTTGAGTCCACGCTGGTGGGATGGCTTTTTTTTTTTTTTAGCTTCAAAGAGTTGACAGCGCTGCAGCAGGTTGGAGTGGTTTGTCAAACAGTTGGGAGTCATTTGCTGGGAGGACTTGTGACTAACAGGCACAGATCCCTCAAGGTGAAAGTCACAAGTGGGGCTGCCAACATGAAGTGACAAGAGGGAGCCCACCCGTAAATCTGCTTTTCGCTTTAATTAGCCTCAAAAAGCAAAGGCGGGCAGAGGGGAGCAACAGGGATGAGTCCCCTTCCCTCAGGTCCAGCTTAACTCTTTAGAGCTTTAAATTTGATCAAAATTAGAGTTTTGTGGCTTTTAGGTCATTTAGATGTTAGTGTGATCCTAATGTTCACTTTTAGCAGATTTGTATTTAAAATGTACAATTGGTAACATAATGTAATGTACAATTATAATAACTTTCATTAATCATTAACAAACATTATATAATGCTTAATGGATCATTAGTTAATCAAAGAGTTAAAACGTGAGATAATGTGCTTGTTAATGTTTGCTAATAAACTTATTAAACATTAGATAATGTTCAAACAAATCATTATTTCATGTAAGTTCAAATAAGTACAAATGATTTTAACAGATGTTATAAAATGATTAAAAGCTTGTGTTAATGCACAGCACTTTTGCTGCTATTGAGGTGCGATATGGGTAAGGTTAGGGACAGGTTTGGTGGTATGGGTAGGTTTAAGGGTTGGTTAAAGGGTCAACAGTGTACAGGGGTCAATTTGATTATAAGGGAACATGGTTCAATCTGTTTATATTGGTTTGATAAATTAACAAGGATTTTCTTTTAAAAATTATTTGTTTTCTCTGGTTTATTTATGATTCAAGGAATATCCTGTTTAATGATATACTGAAGAGTAGTATACTAATGTGAGTGTTGAGGCAATAAAAACATTTTTTTGCACCAAAATTACAATCTGTTATGTCTTTATCAAGCATTTAGCTAAACTTAACCAGCCACCCTTTACACAAACTTTGTTACATTAGCTAAAAGTCCAGTGCCCATATAGATACTAAATGATTAGTAATCGTTTATAAACATTTACAAATGGTTAATAGTTTCAACTTTAGATTGGCTAACAAATGAACAAATGATTAATAAATGATTAGTAAAGATGTGTGAATATGGTAAATTCAGGTCTTTTGGGACACTTTTTTGCCATCGAGATGACTGCTCATAAAGGTATTAATGATTAGTAAACATTTATAAACATTTGAAAATGATGAATAGTTTCCACTTTAGATTGGGTATTGCAAAAACTTGAACAAGTAATTAATAGATTATTTGTTAAGATGTGTAAATAGAGGTCTACGCAACAAACAAAGACCAACAAATGAAGATCATATGAACTGAAAGTTTACTGACATTTGTAAGCATTTAATTTTACATGAAATAATCATATGTTAGTCATTAGGTAATGTTTAGTAAGTTCATTAGTAAACATTAACAAGAACATTATCTCATATGAGAATATATATTAAATAATGACCTGTTAAGCATTATATAATGTTTGTTAATGATTTATAAAGGAAAGCTATTATAAAGTGTTACCGTACAATTTTTCTCTTTCAGGAAAATTGGCCAAAAATATTGATGACTGATCCTGCACTACACAGATTTTTGGCCAATCAAATGCTGTCTAGAATGAGAAAGTCCTTCCCACCAATGGCATCTGAAACCAACTAGCAATAGGTCCATGGTTGTGATGTAACTAATTTGCTATTTTTAAAAAATGGATGAGCACAGCCCTCCGGATTCAATAGGAAATACATTCATTGAGTGGTTTTGTCTGCCTTGCAAATTCACATCTAGATGCATCTAGAACATCTAGATAGACACATGATTAAACCAAGCAGGAAATTTTGCGAGCTTTGAAAAAAATGGGGAAAATTCATTCAATCACATCATGAAATGTGGGTTATGAGGTGTTTCATTTACTATTATTTGCTCCTATGTCTCACTTTGTACAGTATTGCAAGATATTTGTTTTGCTCCTTACTAGTGCATGGTAATTCCTTTCTCTTAAAAATTATTTTATGGAATGGTTTTTGCCAATATAATACACAACAACAACAAAAAAAAGTAAAAAAAAAACATCTAATGCACATAGGTTCTGGTGTATGAATCATCATAACTGTTCTTATGAAGAAAAAAAAAACTCTCTCGAACTCTTTGTCCTGTTGAATAAAATGTATATTCTGGCTGTGGGAATATGGTGCACAGAGAGAGGCTAATTTATTGATGTAAAAACAACCTCGATTTGAGCTTCCTTATGAAAACAACAAATCAGATGAGACATTATACAGGAATAGATGTAAATATGAGAAATTAAAATTGTTTTTAGCTCTGTGCACTATTGTGAATCCATGATGTTTATAAGTATCTAACTTTTTAAATCATCCATAATTGTAGAAATATTCTGTCCTCTGGACTGTAAATTATTTAGTAATATTCCAATGTTCTTTATGTCTTGTTAATGTCAATTTTTAAGTCTGCATGAAATCCAAATTGACTATATTAATTTTCTTATCGCATGTTACTGGTCTTATCTGCAAATATAATTACAACGCAAACACAAATGTGCTTGCTTGTAATTGCAAATTAAAAAAGTTATTTTTACACTGACTTCAGCGCTACATATGGACAATTATTAAAATACAGCAAACCATATGCTCTGCACTGAGCCACTTCCTAACAGAAATGCTTTGCTGAAGTGGTTCCTCTTTATTGTATCAATCCTTTAAACTGAATATTTGGCAACAGTTATATTTACAAACTGTATTGTATGTTCTGATATGTATTTAGAAGGTTTCTAGAGGGTTCTATAGGCTGAACTCACATAAAACTCAGTGCAGACGGACAGATTTTCTAAAATCATCCAAATACATCAATTTTACATTAACAATAATACATTAAGTGTTTTCCAATTGCATGACCCCTTTTTTTCACAGTAATATTTGAATATCCCATATCCATTTTTAGTAAAGAACCTTATTTTTTTGGACTGCATCTTATTCAATATACAGCAGTATGTAGTAAGACCCTGTACATAGAGAACAGAGGCGTGCCTTGCAGGTGTGATTCATGCTGAGGACCTACAATCTGATTCAGCCGATCCAGAGCCTGGTGCTCGCCAACTCGCTAATCTCACCAATGCCCCCTGGTGCTGTTGCCTGGTAACAGAGCAAGCTTGGCTGCCTCTAATTAGCTGTTTGGGTGAGTCACATGAGCGACAAGTAGATGCCAAGATAACGCACTCCAGCCCTGTTCCCTGACTTTAGACCTTCAGCAGAGCACCCCATACGTACTGTACCTGCACTTTTGTTCTGCTCTCCACGTTTCTGGAGGTTTAGAGATTGTATGTTATTATACTGAATTCATAGTTACTTTTGGGATTTAACTTATTATGTCAGATACGATTAATTTAATGAAAACGTTTGCAAAAATTATTTATCACATGCTATTAGAGGAGAATTTAAAGCTACACTATGCAACTTTTTATTATAAAAGAGAACAAAATATTATTAATGAGAGAGTGCAAAAAAAATCCATCTTTCAAATGGTGACTTTCCCAGATACACTTTGATAAACCTATAATAATAATTTATGTTTCAGGGGGATTGGGTCAGATTTGGCAGGAAATAGCCTTAAACAGAGAAAGGTAGCTTTGTCTACTCTGGAGTGTGTATGGTGTGGAAATACTGTGAAAATGAATGTTAGTTTTCACGAGTGAGAAAATTTGACCATGGACCATGCAAATGGCAAATTTTCGGCAAATCACCAGTTGTTAAAAAAAAAAGAAAGAAAGAAAACAAATAAGGAAAAGTGATATGTAATAAAACCTGAATTAACATTGGCTTAGCTTTTCAGAGGTGGAGAGATCTGAAAGGATTTAAAAACGACCCTGATGGCTTTTTTCTTACCAAACAGATAAGATATTTTGTTGAACTGATATATAGATTATACCAATAAACCGATAATTATTTTCATTTTGTGGTTGATATCTGATAAATGGCCGATATTAATCTACATATATGGCCAGAGGAGAACTGGGCACCTGACTGAGCCTGGTTTCTCCCAGGGTTTTTTTCTCTCTATTTCTGTCACCTGATGGAGTTTGAGTTCCTTGCTACTGTCGTCTTTGGCTTGCTAAGCTGTGGTTTTAAAAGACCCTTAATATTCAGTAATATCATCATTTTGATGGCTCTATTGGATGAGAATAAAATGAAATTGATCTGAATAATGAGTCTTCTGCTGTTACGATCACCAGCTGGAGTGCCCATGAGCTCCTCCAGAGGGCACTCCACCCCAGAATGTTGTCACACCCTCACTAACTACATTCCCCATAATCCTTTGCCTGGACTCTTGATCACTGATTGCATTCACCTGTGTCTTGTTACCTCCATCAGTCTCACCCTATTTAAAGCCTGGTTTTTCCACTCATTCATGGCTCAGTATTGTTAGCCTGTAGCGTTCCCTAGTTCCTGTGTTTCTGTGTTCCTGCCCGTGTTTCCTAGTTCCTTGATTATTTGCCTTGCCTTAGTGTTCTTTGTAGTGATGGCGAAGTGAAGCGTTCTGAACCAGTGAAGCTTTCAACACAATTGTATCGGAAAAAGGTTCATTACTTGAAGCTTTTCAACACAGTTTATGTTGTAAACTGATGTAGTAAAATAAAAATGAATAACACCTTCCAAAGTGCTGTGTTCCATTACAGCCTCTGGTTTCACATCTGGTTCTACAAGTGATTTTTTGTTTTATTTTATTGTATATAAATAATGGTCATTGTCAAAGTCATTAATTTGTGTTGGTGTACTGGCACTAAAATAAGTAAAATAAATGAAACATAAATTCATAAATTAAATCTGCGATCTGTCTATTTGAACTCTGCCTCAGTCCTGTTATTTCATAGGCAAAGTTCATTTGAGCTAAATATTTAATTACGATATTAAAAACAAAAAAAACAATGCTAACTCATTATAAAGAAATATAACACAAAGAAAAAGGTGCTGAGGTTTGCTTCATTTGAACCAGATACTGAAACAGTCACGTGGTTTTCAGATGAACAACGCTTCAAACGTCATAGATCATGTGCTTTTGGCAAAACGAATCAAGCTCCGATACAGTGCTTTGATGTGAAGTGTGTTGTTTTTTTGATACAAGCTTTGGAGCTTCAGTGTCGAGCATAACATTACTAGTTCTTTGACCTTGGACTGCTTACCTGTTTTTTATGATTGTTTGCTGCCTGACCTGACCTTTGCCTGTTCTGTGGATTACTCTTTTGCCTCTGCCTTGGATTATATTGTTTACTGGTGTTTGACCCTGCCTGTTTTGACCACTCTTTTGAATAAAGCCTGCACTTGGATCCACTACTGCATTGTCACGCCTCCCTACGTTACAGAATACGGAGCCACACCCAGATCCAGCGGTTTTATCGAGCGTCCCAGGCTTAACATAGATCCAGCAGCTTTGTGAGTGTTTCCAGACCAGCAAATGAATCCAGTCGCACAAATCATGTGCCTCCGACAAGGCGATCGCAGTATTGACGATTATGTAAGTGACTTTATTGAACTGGCACACTTAACTTCTATGGACACTCTATGTTTAATGATATTTTTTCGTGGAGGGCTTTCTGAACCGCTCAGCTCCCTTATGCCACTACATGACCCTAAATGGACTCTAGAATATTATATTGATCTTGCTTTGCAATTAAGTGGTTCTCAATTTACTGTGGGAGTCGTGGAGGAGGAACGCAGTACTCCCACAGTGTCCACCACTCCAGAATCCCATCATATCATGACCGCCGTTCCAGAGTCTCTTCATGTCATGTCGACCATGCCCAGTGTCTCAAGGTCAGTCCCATGGCGTCCGAGACTGGCATCCAGTGTGGAGGAACTACCGCTGGTTTCGGCCAGAGCAGCGGGCATCCCAAGGGCCTCAGCACTGGTCCTCACAGAGACTGTTCCCCTGGGCTCAGTGCTCCCTGTAATGGCGGTCGCCATCCTGTCTGTTTGGGCTACTCACTGCTCTGTTACTCCTCCTGAGGCCACTCCAGTCCACGAGTCCATGCCAGAGCCTGCTCCAGTCCTCGAATCAGCTCCAGAGCCTGCTCCAGTCCTTGAGTCGGCTTCAGTTCCCTCGTCACGGCCAGGAGTGCCGTTCCCTGTTCCAATGACTCCAGATCCCTCGTCACGGCCAGGAGTGCCGTTTCCTGTTCCAATGACTCTAGTGAGTTCAGCTCCTCCCGAGGTGCCGGCTTGCGCTGCAGAACCTCCCGAAGCGGCCGTGTCCGCTCCAGCTCCTCCCGAGGTGCCGGCTTGTGCTGCAGAACCTCCAGAAGCAGCTGCGTCTGCCTTTGAATTCTCTGCCGGTCCAGCCGCGGCCAAAGAGGCCTCTGTTACGATCACCAGCTGGAGTGCCCATGAGCTCCTCCAGAGGGCACTCCACCCCAGACTGTTGTCACTCCCTCACTAACTACATTGCCCATAATCCTTTGCCTGGACTCTTAAACACTGATTGCATTCACCTGTGCCTTGTTACCTCCATCAGTCTCACCCTATTTAAAGCCTGGTTTTTCACTCATTCATGGCTCAGTATTGCTAGCCTGTAGCGTTCCCTAGTTCCTGTGTTTCCGTGTTCCTGCCCGTGTTTCCTAGTTCCTTGTTTTGTTGCCTTGCCTTGCCTTAGTGTTCTTTGACCCTGGACTGCTTACCTGTTTTTTTATGATTGTTTGCTGCCTGACGTGACCTTTGCCTGTTCTGTGGATTACTCTTTTGCCTCTGCCTTGGAATATATGGTTTACTGGTGTTTGACCCTGCCTGTTTTGACCACTCTTCTGAATAAAGCCTGCACTTGGATCCACCATTGCGTTGTCACCCCTCCCCAAGTTATATCTGCTTTATAGTTGAATCAAATTTGTTTTGATTCTGGCCAATACCAATTAAATGACTGATAACTATAATATCGGCTCTATAAAATGACTGATAACTATAATATCGGCTCTATAAAATATAAAGGAATATGTAAGGAATTTTTTTATTTTCAATAAATATCAATTTATGTCACTTAGATTTGTGCATGTTCAACCTTAAACATCACAGAAAGTAAAAAAAATGAATAAATAAATGAAATTTTGTGGCCGCCAAATTCTTATGTACTCAGTGTGAGTAACACGAAACATAGAGTTACACTGAAATGATCCATTATGTTACTGGTGGCTGCTTTCAGCACTGAAAGGGTCGGGGACTAATTATTGAAAGTTACACCCTTTAACACTTGGGACTGATTGTGCAGCCATTAATTACAAGTGAATGGCTTGAATAGCTATAAATAGCTTGATTGTGTTTAATTGGTGGCCAGTGAAAAGGATGGCATGTTTTATTTTACCCTCAACTAAAGAACCTGTTATTTGATACAGCCAAGACATTTCAGCCGCTTTAGCAATGCATGAAAAATGAAAAATCTCTGGAAAGAATTTCTAAAATACCATTTTTCCCCCCCACAGATCTGTTCATCTCCCTAATTTTGGAGGTGATTAGCTCAGAATAACCCAAACTAAACAAATTATTTGCATTGTTAGGTTAACTTTATGTAAAGTATATGCAACACAAGAAACAAATTCTCAGTGGTGACAAAGGAATGACAGCTTTTTAAATGCTAGATGTCATTAACAAACACATCCCTTTGTGGCACAAGCTTTAATTGCTCACACAAAAGCATGAAGAGAGAGAAAGAAAGTGTCCAAGCTCAAACTGTGCGCCGTGTGATATTCAAATAATGGGGTGGTGCAGCCATATGCAAAACAACATCAAAGAATGGTTTCTCTCTCTCTTGTCTTTCTCTGCAGTTCTCTCTGTCAATCTATTGTAAACTTTTTAAAAAGCAGATGTATGACAATAAGAGCACTGTTAACTGCTGCTGGAATAGCTGTCTTTCTGAGCAACAGACCTGGCGAATGTCACAAATCAGCCGCAAGAAAAAGTTACTTGCGTTTCTCGCATTCAGGTGGAAAAAAACATAACTGGGTCATTCCTAGTATGCAGTATTGCAGTAGTATTTTTATGCTCCTGTTATAGATGTCATAATATAATATTGGATAAAATATTAAACTCCCAATTCTGCACAGTGAAAATCATATTAGTTTCTCCAAAGTAATAAAACGTTGTACAAGAAAAATAAAATTATTATTATTATTATTATTATTATTATTATAGGAATAGCACATACACATATGAAAATTATACATCTTGAAAATAATATCTGTTTTCCTTCTAATTAAAAATTTTCATATCCAACTTTATTCATAAATCTTTCAGATGTTTCTTCATTTTTCCCTTTTTCTAATCCAAATACTTTAAACAGAACATTTATGTTTTAATAGTTTTTTCCCCCTCAACATCACCGCCTTTTGTAATATTTCTGTAGGTAACAAAAGCCAGTTTCTTGATTATATCATCCTTCAGGAAGTGACATTATTTCAATGGGAAACAGCATAAACATATGTAAGCAATAGCGATGGATTTAATAAATGTATATATTGTGGTATAAGTTTATGTTAACACTTTAGAATAGGGAACACATATTCACTATTAATTAAGAGTTTTCCCTCAATAAACTTTCCCTCAAACTAAACTAATTTGCTGCTTATTAATAGTTGGTAAGGTAGTTGTTAAGGTATGGAGTAGGATTAAGGGATCTAAAATATGGTCATGCAGAATAAGGCATTAATATGTGCTTTATAACTAAGTACTAATAAACAGCCAATATGCTAGTAATATGCTAATAAGCAGCTAGTTAATAGTTGGAATTGGTCCTTAAAATAAAGTGTTACCAAGTTTATTTGTCTTACTGTAAAATGTTCTTTACTGTCTGATGAAATTACAGGACTTAATATGACAATATCAACATTTAAATTTTTAAAAAAAAATATAATTGACTTGAAGTTGACCCCTTGTGTAACTGTCAGTCCCTTGCTGATCTATTGCTAACATCAGCTCTTAATTTCAGTCCTGTTAGGCTTCCTGTAAATAATTTTTTTCTGACATTTTGTAAACAAGTGATAATTCATTGGGTTAAAGTGCACAAGATTGACCTGAGTATATTTCCGAAAATCTGATACATCCATTTATACAATAATTTAAAGAACAAAACTGAAAGGCTCATTTGCTTTTTGCGCTGTTTCTGGAGGATCAAAAGAAGCATTAGAAACAGAAACATACATTTCTACATGACCAGGCAAGTCAGAGAAAAAATCAATGCACAGTCAGTTTGTCTCAGTGCTCAGAGATGCTGTATTTAACATTTATCAAATTTTCAGAATAACAAATGCATCCTCTGAACATTTTAGATCACACAGCAGAACAGGAAGACAAGTGGAAGCTTGACAGAATGAAAACATGAAAAAATTGAAGCAGAGGATGAAGGGGAAGTGGGGGATCTGATGAAGAAGGTGGAGGATGGAGAGGTAGATGGGGAGCAGGTGCACACACTGGGATGACAGGTGATCCTCCCTTCCTCTGTGAAGAAGAGCAGACGGGGTAGACGCTGGGGACCAAGCACTATCTGATCTGAACCAAACTTTTTGGTCCGAGCAGAGGAGGAAAAGCTGCAAGGAGAATGATGCATTATCTCTTTGAGAAATTTCTCTCATGATCCATGTTTTCATCCTCTTATACATGCACTGCTTTGAATGCGCTTCAAAAGCTGCATTAAAAGAATATTCTAGGACATTTCTGAATTTTTGTCAATTATCAAAATAATTTTGACTTGTTCCCTTTGTAATAAACAGGAAATACATTTACAGCAATGCACTTACAATAGAAGCACCATAGCTCAAAAAATGATATAAAAATTTGGAAAAATATTACAATTCCAATTTGAACTGTGATATAAACAATTCAACATTTTATATAGCTACTTTTTAGATATCCAGACTAGACAAATATAAAGAGGCATAGAAATTTAGAAAAGTTCTACCTCAAAAGATCATTTGTTTTCTTTTTCGCAATGAAGTGAACATATTGGTGTGTTTTAAATCATTTTAATACTTTGCTTAATTTTTCCTTTTTGTAATCAAAATGTTTCAATCAAAACATGCTTTCTTTTTTCTTTTTTATATTTGTTTTAAAGGGGTCATGAAATGGAGAATTAAAATGTCCTTCATATTGACACATTTGAGAGGTTAGTCTGCAATAAAACACACTGCAAGTGTCAGAATTCAAAACGAACTCCCCAGTTTAAAATATTAATTATTGTTTTCTACCCTTCGGATTTGAAACCGGGAGAATGGCAACATGAAAATTTCCCAATTTAATTTATATTAAATTAAAATATATATATATATATTATAATATCGCAATTCCAATTTAAATTGTAATATTACAAATACTACAACTCCACTTTGAACTGTGATATGATAAACATTTAACATTCAGTATTGCTGGTATTTGGATATCAAGACTAAAAAAAACAAAGGCCTTGTGTTATTTGTCTAGAAAAGCAGTCCTAAATCAAAAGAAGGACTTAGACAACAAAATATTTACTAAATGATTCATGTAGTAGTACATAATCTTCAGACAAACAATCTTTCAATTTGTCATTTTGTACAAGTTATATCAGCATATCTTTTTTTCAGCTCAATTTAGCTAAACAATTCTTTGTCAGAAAGTTTACATTTACATTTACGTTTAGTCATTTAGCAGACGCTTTTATCCAAAGCGACTTACAAATGAGGACAATAAAAGCAGTCAAAACTAACAAAAGAGCAACAATATATAAGTGCAAATGACAAGTCTCGGTTAGCCTAAAACATTAGTCACATTTAAATGCAGACTCAAAACTCATCTGTTTAGCTGTGCATTTATTGAATGAGCACTGTGCGATGTCCGAACTGATTGCACTATATTTTATGTACTGTATGATCATTTTCTGTTCTTAACTGTTTTAAATTCATTTTAAACCTCTTAAATCAATTTTTAAATCATTTTCAAAGTGTTTAAATTCCTTGTTTTATTGCTGTGATTATTTTTTTTATTATTATTTTCTTTTATTTTATGTAAAGCACTTTGAATTACCATTGTGTATGAAATGTGCTATATAAATAAACTTGCCTTGCCTTGCCTTCATATTAAGTTAATATGTTTAATGGTCACATGCCATGCAGTGAAACAGTGTCTTAGTTTGACAGTGCAGTGTATCAGCAGACTGGTTTAGGCTGATCTATGGCATCTGCACAAGTTAATGGAGATAATGGAATAAGATGGAAAAGAAAAAAGATAATGGGAAGATAATGGAATAAAGTTACTTTTAAGTGACTAAATTAAGTAGCCTCTGTTACAAAATGTTCAGGAACTGTGTTGCATTAGCACATTATAATTAAAGGCATAGTTCACCTCAAAATGAAAAGCATTATTTATTCTGCCTCATGTGATTCCAAACTAGGGGTGGGCGATATGACCAAAATCGTATTTCACGGTATGAGAAATTTTATTTCACGATAACGATATGTACCTCGATATAGCTGTTTTTATTTTATTTTATTTTTGTTATTAAAGAGGTCATATGATGCGATTTGAATTTTTCCTTTCTCTTTGGAGCGGTATCATTTTGAAAAATACCGTGATATAAATTTTTGGTCATACTGCCCAGCACTAAGTTCAACCCAGTGTGTGTGCAGCACATTTTATGGAGGACTGTTTACTGATCCTGGGAGAGTAGACTACAATGCCGGCTGTTCTGACTCACAGACTGTAAGTACGTTTTCATATTTAAAGGATTTGCCACTGACGATTCAAACGCGAGTTTTTTGGGCAGTGTAGAGTAGGGCTTGTTGTTTGTCATTTCTCCGATCACAAATGCAGACATGGATTTATGTTTACGCGGCGCGATGCAATGCAACGCGTAAAAAGACAGTATAAGTCATTATAATCCGTAATTATGTCCCTACTGGATGCAACAAATGCCTCGTTTATAATGGGTTTTAATGTTTTTGTCTCGTCGCTCAAGACGACAAGGCATCACAATATGGTAAGGGGCGTAACATTTGTCAACATTAATGACCCCTTTACAGTTTTTTTCAACTGCTTACACACATTTTCAAAACTTAACACACAAATCCAAGAATTGCACACACAAAATGCAAAATGCCTCACATCTCTTGCAAAAATGACACACTGCATTCAAAAGATCACAAACACATCTCAAAAGCAAACATTTGTCTTACGTTGCAAACACTTTTGCCATAATAATATATTTTTGGATAGGTCATATACACACAGTAATTCAAAAAACCTAAAGCTCTTCTTTCATGAGCTCCTATGGACATTTCTGTACAAGAACGAAAGTAATTGTCAGAGAGATTTTGAAAAAGTCACAGTAAACACGAAAGCAAGATTGAAACCAAACGATTATACTTCCTGTTAGATATTTGTGTGTTACATAGAGAATTGTGTGTTGTGTTTTGAAAGTGTTTAATGAAATTGAAAACTGAGTCAAAGGCCAAAAATTAGCGTATGGTTTTGCAGATTTGGTGTGTGGTTCTGCTGTTTGAGTGTCAGGTTTCAGAAATTGTGTGACAAGTAAAGTTTTGGTGTCTAAGCAGTTGAAAAAACTGTAACATTATTAATGACAGACAGCAAAGGTAAATTAGGCTGCTGTCCCTTGAAGATCAACTGCATGGATCCAATATACTGAAACACATCCGGTTTTCACCCAACTGTTTTACATTTATTTAACATATAACCGACTGTGTTTACTTGAATACTCCACATGACGGGCATTATGACATTACTGTATGCGTATTTGACCATTCAAGCACAATAAAACACGAAAGAGATCTTTTCGCGATCGCATGCTGTCTGAGAGGGGCTTTCAGTGCGCGCGCTTTAGCTGTGAGTCAGTCAATGCGAGCACCGCATTGAGTTCTTTTTCACTGCTTATTGCACTTAATAACTCTACCAAGTGCGTCCCACTCTTTATTTTCTCATTCATGCATGTTTCCTTATCACTCAAAAGGTGTATAACGTTTAAGCAGTACTATGTTCCGCGGAATACACGATATAGCAAAATCTCTAACGATAGACACTTTATTTCACGGTAACGATATATACTGTAATACCGCCCAGCCCTATTCCAAACCTGTTTGCATTTTTTCTACAGAAAACAAAATATGTGTTCTGAAGGACAATGTTTTGAAGGAAAAAGATGCTTTGAAATATTTGATTACTTGCTGTTGAGTAAATATTTTTTGCACTTGTTTTTACAAGCTTAAAGAAATTGAATTCATTGTCTGTGGTAATTGAAAACATGCTGCATTTGTGGTCCATAGACATCAAATTTGAAAATAACCTGAAATATTCTATTAACTGCTTCATTTATACAGACAAGAGCAATGTGAGATACACAAAC
Source organism: Sinocyclocheilus rhinocerous (assembly GCF_001515625.1). Lineage (NCBI taxonomy): Eukaryota > Metazoa > Chordata > Actinopteri > Cypriniformes > Cyprinidae > Sinocyclocheilus > Sinocyclocheilus rhinocerous. The sequence continues at coordinate 994,907 of NW_015652333.1, read as the reverse complement.
TCATGTCTGTCTCTTCAATGGGTTCATTAAGAGTGGCCTAAAACAGCGGACAGCAGTAATGATGTTTTCTTTGGGAAGTTTAGTGCAATTAGCTTATGGCTATTATCAGTTGAAGAGAGAAAGTTGCCAAGGTAATGAAGGTCAGTCATAATAGTGGCTGTAGGAGTGCCCCATATTCCTTCTGTTTTTGATGGTTGCAGTTTGTTTGATGAATGGACCTTATTATAATTTAGACATCTGGGGGAGAGAATGTTTTATGCTTCACTTGATCAGTCTAAGGCATCTGTTATGGGACAAAAAGCACACCTTTCCTCTCTTAGAAATGCTGGGTCATAATGTGGGAGGCTTGGGTGCCATATAGGCCATGTAGTTTAATGTTTTAGTGGACACATGCTCGAATACCAAATCTTTACTCTTGTAAAGACCACCCATTGGCCCAACGACAGAATCCAACGGCGTGGATGAAGGTATAATGTGTGTAGGTCTTTTACTTGCACATTTACAAAGTTCACTTAATTTGTTAGGATTGAATTTCAGTAGCTCCGTGCTTAATCTGACTCCAATTTCAAGTGATCATTAAATTTAGACTGCATTTATAATCAAGAACTGATCACAAATATCAATTATGTATTATTTTAGATATTTGATTATTCTGAATTTCCCATACTTTCAATTATTCGTTCATCAGGGACCCAATGTCGCTTTTGAGTCTCACTTCAATTTTTTGTGAAATTTTTTATTTTGCTTGCTTAAAAGTTAATGCCATATATGCTTGAATATGAAGATGCTATATGATTTGAAAGTACCTGAAATTCTTAAAATGATATTGATGTAAAACTTAAACAAATTTACTGGACTTCTTTGGTTTTTTACTGTAGAACACGATAAAATGTGCAAAAAGGTGTGGAAAGTAAACTCAGTGTTCATAAATAACCACAATGTTTAACAAGAGGGCACACAGGGGTGAAGAGAAGGTTTAAAACCACAAACGGAGGTAAAACAGACAAAGACTATACAGTAAAGAAGGAGAAGAGTGCAAAAAGAAGATGACAGTGTAGGAGAAGATGGACGGACATCTGGCTATTGAACATGAGTCACAGAGACTGATAATGAATTGGAATTTCCCAAAAAGAAGTATAAAAATCTGAGGAGTAAATCACTCTTCAGATGCTGCCTGCATTAAGTGTGAAGGACACCTGATACTCTATCGAGGGGCGCTTAATAGCATCTCCAATATTTCTGTTTAGAATTTGATTATAGAGTTTGATTTTGAGTTATATATATATAACTCATAGCTTAGCTGATTTTAAGTTGTATTTTTACATTTACTACTTTGTATTTTAACCAATAAAATAAAAGGTTTTATTGTTACAATTGTCTCCTGTGAGACTTTACTTATAACTACAAACTGAGCCTCAAAGAAGAACAACCACAAGGGAGTCTTCTACGTCATTCCTGAAGAACTTCAACCTGCGGGCGGGTGAGTACTTCATGGTTTAGGCTAGATTTGACTATCCTTACCCTACCTGAATAATCATAGGGTTAAAGATGGAAGATTTCCCTCACCAAGAATGGGAAATAGCCAAGTGTTCCACATAGGAGACAAACAAATTAAACATACTGTATGTCACACATGCAATTTGAAATTGCTGGACAATTCCAGTGTTACAGTTATTCTAATTTTACACAAGACATGTGGTCTAGAATGCATGGCATCTACAACCTTTTACCTAAGAATTTCATACAACAATTACAGTAAAGCAATCATTTGTTTAAAAGAATAAACTCAGCTAGTCTATGTGCACATGTAGTAGCACAAACAACTATAATGTGTGTTCTATGAGCGTAATGTGTTTTTAACACAATTACAAAATTTGAAAATACAAAGAAATGGATACCTGACAGCAGAGACACACACAACAGCATGCGAGAGATCTGAATGCAAAGCTCCAGAGATTCACACACACTGTGTGGGGGTTACAGAATCCCAAATGAATGTTTTGCCACTTCGCTTATATATCCAGACCATATCAAAGAAATCTCAATTAGTTGTAAAAACACAAAAGACCATTTGGTTGGTCAAGATCCGTGACCCAAGGGTCACACCTGGCCAGAGATAGGAAAACATTCTCATTTCAAAGACCATTTCACCAATCACACTGAGACAATGATTCTAAACATGAAAGAATTAAAATCATGAATTCTTAAGATATAATAAATGCAGTATGTAAGCACAGTAACCTGAGTTCCTGACACTCTGAGTCAACTTTCAGTGATCTGGGCCATGTACACAGGAGGGAGAGAGGGGGCTTAGGGATGGGCGAAGGGACAGTTGAGCAAATGGTTTTCTTTGAGATCTTTTTTGTAGATTAGGTAGTTTATTGCATGACTCAATCTGCATGACCATATTTTAAATCCCTTAATCCTACTCCTTAATTAAACTTAACAACTACCTCACAAACTATTAATTAGGAGCAAATTAGGAGTACATTGAGGCAAAAGTCATAGTTAATAGTTAGTTAGTAGTGAGAATTGGACCTTAAAATAAAGTGTGACTGTATATTTATAACACCATACTTTGTATTTTCTTACCTTGGCTTTAAATTACATAAAACTGGTTAACGCTGCTGCATGAGTACACTGAGGGGGTGCTTTTTCAGTTTTGACCAATGTAATCAATCTCTCTATATTTTTTTTCCTCTTTTGAAAAATCAAACGCTATTGTGAATTTTTTCTTTTGCTACTGGGGCAAATGAGAATGCAAAAAAAAATACTGTATATATTTGTATTAGTTTCCGTTCACCGCTATATAGATTTACCCAACAATGAAGACTTCTGATACCCCTGGAAATGTGAAAAGAGTCCCTGGAGTTGCTTTAAGTTATTTGATATAAGCTGAATAATAGCAAAAATCTTTATTCATTTATTTTAAAATACGTTGGTTACTATAATGCTTTCAGTTGTCAATAAGAGTGTAGATGCTCTTAAATCCACATAACACATCCACAGATTTCCCCTGATTTCCTGGTAAAATCAGAGCAGAAAATATGAAAAAAGACCCCATCTGTGCCTAATGATCTCTGAGGAAGAGTTTGTCTAAATAGTTAAAGAGCCTAATATGCAGACAAACAATCCAGATGTCTTGTGTGCTGAGGAGACAGGCTAACACACAGGTTTGAAGCAGTTTCATGCGAATCTCTTCCTCTTTAGCCTCCATTAAACTCATTCCCCGCTTTCTCCAGTCTTTCTCTAGCCCCCACCAGCATTTACCTCCCCCTTCCCTCTAGTCATTCCGCCATCACGTTTTCTGCTTGGTTATTGGAGCTGAACATGATTCAATCAGAGTTGCTGATGAAGAAAACATTTTTTATTGAAACAGGGAAAGTGGAAACAAAGGAACGCATCGAGTGAAAAGGTGCATCTGGAAAACAATAGCCCAGATTTCAACCAAGGGATGCTGCAAGAGACCACTGGGGTTTGCTAGACTCAAAGAGTTTATTTTATATTAAATCTGTGAGTGAAAGGCCTTATGTTCGCAGTTTACAATAAAAAGTCTCTCTTGCATTGACACCATCTTGTTTTCACCATTTATGTCAAAGTCAGAGTTAGTTTTATTGTCATTGTTTTTCTTTGCAGGGCAGATAGAAAAAAGAACTATACAGTTTCCCAGGTAACCTTGGTGGAAATATTCAGCCTTTAGAAATACACAATTGCAACACAGTAGCAGAATGTCATGGACAATATACAGACATGTGAGATAATATAGATTATGCATACTAGCAAATTGCTAGTGCTAAATCCTATTACAATACCATAAAATGAAACAGCTCAAATTTTTGAAATTGCTGCATCAGTGATGGCCACCATATTGAATCCTGATTTGTTTTATATTAATATTTCTTATTTAGTGGAGAAAAGGCATAGGTTTGATGAGGGTGGAAGTAGCATTTCTGTGCATAATGTAATATAATTTACAAGAGTCAATCTGTTAACTAATTTGTTCAGCGGTTATATGTGGTAATCACAGCAAAAGTGTATTTGCTGAAAAGTGAATTTTAATACAAAGGGCAAGAGGCAAGAATTTGATTAAAATTCATCATTGACATATCTTAATGAAGGGCATTAATAATTGAGGGGAAGCGGCAGAGTTCAACAATCTCTGTATAATGATATGAAGAGCAAAGAGCTTTCTTGCATTCCCATTTGAAAAATGAAACCTCACCAAAATCGCTATTTTCCTTCAGGCGACTCGTTAAACGTGTTGCTGTCCACCTTGCTCGCTTTTTTAATCAACCTCCCTCTGTTACCGACTCTCAACAAAGGGGGGTGGATTTAAGAGGGCGCCATCAATGAGTGGCCCTCCCCTACAGCAAGGAGTTTCACTGGATGAAATGTCTGAGTGCCAAGGTAATTAAGACTCTTCTTGCAACTGTAGACTTTAGTAGACTCTTCAGTCATCTTAGGAGAAGTGTTACTGAAGTCAGGAGAACAAATTAATCATGGTCAATGTCAAAAAGAGAGTGCTAGAAACATTGGCCGTGCTTTTAAAGTTGAGTCATCAAATGTGATGTAATGCTCCATTTTGACAATTTATATTGAATGTTCAACACTGGAAAATGACCATATTTCTGGACCAGTGGTCAATATGACTTTGAAATGTACTGTTTTTAAAAGGGTGACAGTTCCTAGTTTTATGAATTCGGGTTTGTGAGTTCTTAAGCTTTCTTCATAAAACTGGATGCAGAATGGAAATTACTGTATGATGATGATGATAGTCAATGATTGTTTTTTTGTACATATATGTACAATGTCTAATCTGTGCATAACCTGTATCTTCTTGCCACATCAGGTATTATTTCAGTTGAATTTTTGAAAAGTTAGTACTGTCTTGACAAAATTATATATCATCACATTCATTCATGAGATAATGTCAGCTGTAAAAGGAGACGCAGAATAGAGAGAAGCATCAAGCACACTCAGTGTCAGTCACAAATAGCTTTAGGACGTGCCAATCATCTTAAGCAATCTGGTTCAATAAACTGATTTGCTGACTTCCAAGAAGTTCCTATTGTATAGGATGTGGTTTTATTTATGGTGAAATAAATGTCTAGTTAAAATGATTTTTTAAATTCAAAAATAACATTTCTGTCATCATTTACACACCCTCATGTCATTCCAAACATGACCTTCCTCTTTTCTGCAGAACACAAAAGAATATATTTTGAAGAACGTTGGTAACAAAATAGCTGCGGCTCCCATTGACTTCCATTGCATTTTCTGTCCATATAATAAAAGTCAAAGAGAATGGATACTGTTAGGTTACAACATTCTTCAAAATATCTTTTTATATTCCACAGAATAAAGAAATTCATACATGTTTGGAACATTAGGGTGAGTAAATAAAAACAGATTTTTTAAAACATGTCTTTAGTGAGCACTAGTTTGATGCTGTGACCCTAATTGAGATCCTCATTGTGATTTGGCCTGTTGAAACCCAATCTTGATTTATTGATCTCTACTGGGGCGTTAGGACTCACAGAATGAGCACACCCTGCCGGCCTCACTAACACTCTTCCAGCAGCAACATCAGATTTCCCAGTAGGTCTCCCATCCCAATACTGATCAGACTCATCCCTGCTTAGCTTCAGTGGGTGTGCAGATAACAGCTACAGGTTGATAGCTGCTGACTTGTAGTGAAGGGCTCCTCTGTCCCACTCCTTGCACATAGTTTTCCATTCTTAAACTTAAAAAGTAATAATACAAAATCTGTCCCACTCCTTGCACATCATTTTCCAGTCTTAAACTTAAAATGTAATAATACAAAATAAAATCAATATTGGTTGTGCTTCCATGTGGGCACACCAGCTTTAATGTCTTTTACATGATTTTTATGGCCTTCAATTTATATTGTAGTGTTTTATATCAATTGGTGTGTTTTATTAACCAATTTTTAAATGACTTAGCAATGCTTGTCAAGTAAAAAAAAATGTTTCCCTTCACGCGCATCTGATTGACAGATAAACTGCACGCTCTTATTTCAATGTTGTTTATTATTTTTGTGGATATTTCAGTTATTTTAAGTTAAAGACTGTCCACGGCAAATCAGAACGCTGTTTCAAATCCTGCCACACCACAGAGCTCCACTCATATAATTATCCTTAAAATCACATTATATTTGTCCTAAACTATTGTTAATGTACATAATGACTTCATCCTTGGCTGGAAGATTGTGTATTGTGCGTCTTTCAGCACGTTTGTCTTTCTCTCCGTTTGCTTTATATAGAGAGCTAATAATAGCCTATAGATCACACTTTCTCTTTCCATTTGCTCTGCTTTGTCAAACACTGCACGCCGCTTCTTGTGACTACTTATGTTCTCACTCCGCCCATGCATTAAATGCACGTCCTTGAAAGCGCGCCGTTTTCTAACGTATTTGCTTTAACTTCTTAGGTAATATCAATGGTATGACATATTTTAGATATGTCCGAAATTACAAAAACATATACATATATTAAATTGTTTGAAAAAATAAATAAATATTGCGAGGGACAATTTGGTAGTCAATGGGATATTGGTAGGGACATGCCCCTAGCGTCCCAACCTAATTCTACACCCTTGTTCAGTAAAACTAACAACGCAAGTCTACATTTGTCTATTTAATAAATTGTTGTGTTTCATAATTGTTTTACATTTTGTGAAAAAGTTGCTAACATTTTACTTAAAGCCTTTATATATAATGCATTAAATAAAGTTTTTAATGATTTAATTATTCCTTGTAATTCACTTTATAATGCATTTTATGGTCTCATGAATAATTTTAACCACAGTTACAATACATTATTATAATACTTCAAAGTATTGTACACTAAAAGTACACTTAAGTACTGATACAAACAAGGTAAATTAGCTAAACTAAAGAACTAGGCTGCTTCTCCACGGCCTCCAGCTCCAGCTGCACAGAGTGCAGCTCGAACATGTCCTCACCTGCACTCAAAGGTAGACACATATCCGCCATTAGAGCAAGTAAACAATGAGTAAAACACTCAGGGACTCGGGAAATCAAAACAAAACTAGTGATCTTGTTGTAAAATATGATTTGGTATATGTTCACACGTTATAGATGTCGAAAATGATTGATTTTAAGGTAAAAATAAAAGATAAAAATCTACTTGACAGAGCTCAAACTCAAACCATGCAGCAGCAACCATACTTTACACCTCTGATTAAAATACAAATAGCTTATAGCCAGGGATGGGCAGTATTTCAGATACATGTATTTAAAATACGTATTTGAAATACAAAATAAAAAACTATTCTGTATTTTAAAGCCTTTAGAAAAAAAAATGAAACGTAATTTGTATTTAAATACATTTCTATCATGAGAACTCTTGGAAGGTTTTAGCATGGTAATGGATATGACAATATTAATGTATTTGGTCTTGGCGGAAAGATCTGCTACACTGCTGCTGCTGCTGTTGGTTATTGCTGTATTTGTAGATTATTGCTGCTGCTGCAAGCAAGTACAGGAACTTGCTACTGCCAATACATAAGCCGATATGGTGCTGTGAGTATTTAAGACATACTCACTATGTTTACATGGACAACAATAATCCAATTTTAATACGATTAAGACAATACTCTGATTAAGAATCTACCATGTAAACTGAGATTTTTGATTACCTTAATCCAGCTAAAGTCATATTCGAAATAAACAGAAATCGAATTAAGACATGTGGAGTGTTCCTATTTTAGTCGCATTACTGAAGTGCAGAATAGACATGTAAACACCTTAATCACGTGTAGGACTTTTCGCCGCATTTTGCGACAGGATACACACACGGCAGTGCTCAACCGTTTGACGGCAAATAAAAGAGCTTCAACACCCGCCGTCGTCTGTATGCACGTACAAATAAGTCTCCTGATTGAATTAGTTTCGATCTCATGAGTAGATGAGTTTACCATACTGACAGGAAATCAACCAAGAATATGGGATTCATGTGCTGGGTGATTAGCAAACCTTGTGAATGCTGATATCAGTGTCTGTTCATATTAAGAAATCCCTACAATGCTAATCAATGTCTTCAGGATCATTAATAGAATATTCTAAAAGCAACTCATATAAACACCATAATCATAATATTGGCTTATTTAGAATAAGGTAAATACTTAGATTACTGATGTCCATGTAAACATAGTCACTGCTGCTGCGCAAATAGCATATAAAATAACCCCCCAACAAAGCTGGAACGAGAAGAAAAACAGCTAAAATGTGTATGCTGCTGACAGCATGAAAATATACTGCTAATATAAACAATGTGTTGAAAGCATCCCCATAAGGCAGGAGAGAGATTAAATGATAAAATCCCCTCAAAAATTAATAGAAAAATCACAGGTAGGTTAGTTTGATCAGGGTTGGAGCTAAACTCTGCAGTGCATTGGCCCTCTAGGGCAAGATTTGAGGAACCCTGTTTTAGATGCTATTTAAATTAATTTTTATTTTAAAATGTACATTTTAGATAAACTTGCTAATTTGAATAAGCTCTATATACAACAACAACAACAACAAAAAAAACTTAACATGAAATAGTTTAGTTTTGTAGTTTTGTATTTCCTACAGGGCAGGGGAAGGGAACAGGAATGTAAAATGAAAACGGAAGTTTCTAAGCAGTTGTACACATCTACATTTTTATATATTTTTTTGCATTCAGAATAGGTCCAGGTAGATTTCAGCCTATCCACCTTATTCTTCAACGTGGAAGTAAGCCTATGGGTGAGACTTCCGGTTCATTAGCCACAGTAGGGAAATAACGAGAAGAATGACAACTTGCAGTAAAGGCAAAACAGTTTGCACTACAAACCAGTGTGTTCGTTAAGATAATACATTAAAATAATATGGTAAGACACACCAATTTGCAATATCAAGCAGCAAATTGAGCTGTTTTATACAGCTAAAAATAGCTGGACGAAAATGAGACCGGAAGCCAGACAAATAAAATTTACAATTGGCCGCGTCCGCTTTTACTGGAAAAAAAAAGGTGGATAGGGATGCCTACATTGGATGGCCGATTTCACATGTATTTTGTGTATTTTCAAAATACAAAATATTGTATTTGTATTTAAATACATTTTTCCACACAGTATTTTGTATTTATATTTTAAATACATTTTCATTATGCCCATCTCTGCTTGGCAAGCTAGAGTACATTTTCAAAGGAGCTTCCCCAACATTACTCAGAAAAACACAGTGTCATGGGACTTAATGCTAAAAAATAGTGTGTCTTTCCTCACATTTAAATTGCATGCATAGCAAACACACACACACACACACACACACACACAAATAATAGAAATGCTTTACTACACATTACAACGCATTGTTAAGAGATGCTTAACAAGAAAATGTATTCTGTATGATAAAGCAGGACGATCACATTACATTCAGTGGTCAAAAGTATCAACATTGTGGTATATATAACATTCAACTCATTCATATACTACATGTATGATTGAGCTGCATCCGAATATGCATACTTCCCTAGATAGTACACAAAAAAAAGTATGTGAACAGAGTTGTATGTCTGAATTCACAGTATTCATAAAACAGTAGGCAAAAAGTACCCAGATTACCAACTACTGAGATTCTGAAGTGCGCATCTGATGGACACTTTACTATCCCATGAGGCCACGGGAGAGGATTTGTGAATGGCAGTGATGCGAATCAACTGACACTGTAGGTCACATGATAATGATAACATGATGAATATAGTACATCAAGATTATAATCATACTATATAATACATTTTTAATGGATGCAAAGTAAGCAGTTATTCAAAAGAAGTGCCTACTCAGAGAGTATGCGATTTTGGAAACAGCCTATGTATCTTATAGTGAATGGCTTTAAATCTGTCCCAGGAAGCTGTAGACACAACTGTCGGAGCAGTCAAGCACGCAGGCGCAGCGTGAGGGAGTTATTGCAATTAATTAAGCTGGGAACAGATGAACCCTGTGTGTGTGTACAAATGTAAGTGTGTATGTGAGTGAAGACACAGAGGAGTGAGCACTAATTAATTAAGTCAGGTTTTTGCAGAGGTGTAATCAGATGGACCTCATTACGTATGCACTGCCCACATTCAGAGTCAGTCATGATATCCTGCTCTGAGGCTAACCTGTGATGTCCAAACCATCCATTACAGGAAGCTCCATGAGTATGATCCTGCACAGCATTACACAGCAAGTCTAAAATGCAGCAGAGGCACACATACTATTGGAATTATTTTATTCTGTAATTCTCACGCTACTATAATTATTAATGTTCTGTTGCCTGCAGGGGAAGAAATGGAACAAATTAACAAAGAGCCACTCTACTTATTTTTATAATGTTTTTATTTCAAATGAGTCATTTTGCTTTCCATTTAATTCGTTTTTTAATTATTGTTTTTATTTATAAGTTTCATTTTTACTTTTAGTAATTATTTTAATATTTAGTAAATATATGACCAGTATTACAAATATTAAATGATTACACCAGGGATCTTTGACCATTACAGAATTTCAGCTAATCCAGTGACACTTTGTTTTAAAAAGTGGCATATTTTCAGGGTAAATTTATTATTCAGCGTTCTAGAATACTTGATTCTGATTTGTCTATTGTGGCATTCAGCGGTTAATATTTAATTATAATATTTGCAGTTATCTGTGGTAAACACTGGGTGCATCTCAATGGTCTGCATCCTAGCAAGCCTGCATATCACAGAATCAAGCTCTGTCGAAGGCCATCTAATTTGGAAGGATCCTTGGAAGGGAGTCTTTATTTCGTGGCTTTCGTTCTGTGAATTTTGAAGGATGCATTGTGCGTATCCTTCACATCCTACAACCATCCACAATCTTTTGCACACTTTCTTTCCAATTCACAAAAAAAATTTGGTGGAAAATGAGTCAGCTCTCCAATTTAACTGTTTAATGCAAGACGAAAGAAAACATTTTTTTTTTTGGCATTGAAGACATTGTTTTTTGTTGTTGTTGTTGTAAATTAATCACATAATGCTAAACTGTTTACTGAGGTTACAGATTGTTGTAATTCACTGTATTACATTAAGTGAAAGTCAGAAACCTTTTTGATGTAGAAACGAGCACTTACTAAACCAATCTCTTGTGAAAACAGTGCCAGTTTTGTATACATTTGTATGATATGAACTTCATGAAAATATGTGATTTTTAGAAAAAAAAAACCCCATAAAGGTCCACCCCTAAGTATTAATGTCATTGGTAGTATTTATTTATTTTTACTAGTATTTATTTTTGAGGGAGAGTCTAGCATAGAAGCCTCAGGACTGGACTAGGAAGGATGCAGCCTTCCAATAAAGAAGCACCCACAATATATTACATCGTTCTTCCAGGGATTGAAATTGGTGCTTTTGTGTCTCTCGTAAAACACCACAGACTCTCTCTTGTTTCATACAAAAGCAACTGTTGCCATCTTGCAACTCAGCTATCAATTATAAGTAATAATTATAGAGATCTTTACTTTTATTATTGTAATATAGCCATCTTACCAATTATGCATTTAGCAGATGCTTTTATCCAAAGCAACTTACATTGCATTCAAGGAACACATTTACATTGCTTATCAGTTCTTTCTTTTTCTGGGAATCAAAACCATAAACTTGGCTTTGCTAGTACCATGCTCAACTACAGCCCTATTTTTGCAGTCTTGTTGTGGTTCATTTAGCAATAAGTTTATGCCCTTGGTGGCTGTGTTTTTTTTTGTATAAGATTTAAACTTATTCACATGTGCGGTGCTGTTTCTTGCGCAGAGTAAAAGAACAGATGCGTTTTTAGTTGACTGTAATGCTGTTTGGTGAGGCGCTTTAACACACCTGCTGTGAACACTGCAGTGTGTGACAGATGGGAATGAAAAGTCAGGTGGCAGAGGCATTCTTTATTTCATCAGAGAGCTGAGATCATTGGTGTGGCGAGGGGGGCGTGGTTCAGCGAGGTCTGCACCGGGAGAGAGAGGCAGGAGACGAGTGGTGCGTAAGTAGGTCAAGCGCAAATGATAAACACCTGTGTCTCGTTTCAGTAATTGGTGTGGAGAGACCGGATAAAAGGGGCCACCTGGAGCATGTTCGGGAGAGAGACTGACTGTGAACGCGAGCCACCCGGGGAGACGGGCTATCGAAGCACGAAGCATATGTCAAGTTATGTTATGAGTTATTGACTGAGAGATTGAAAGCGCAGTGAGTGCCGTTTACGTTGTGTACACCCAGAGACTCTAAATAAAGCTCGCGTCCCAGTACGCCGACCCTGCCTTCTTCCTTCCACCCTCTTGAACCTTATCACACTGGTGCCGAAACCCAGGAAGGAAGAAGAACGCCGACGCCGTCATGCAGTCCCCGTCAGGATCGCCATTTGCGGAGGTCATTCAATCGCTCTCGGGTCTTCACCAGGAGCACCATCAGGCACTGCTGCGCCTGAGGGACAATCAGGAGCGGTCTGCTGCTGCTCCGGAGAGCCATGAGACCGCGTGTTTGCTATCTATGTGAGCTTGGGCCTGCTTTGCCGAATGGCTCAATGCTAGTGGACTATAGCTGTACCTGATCAGTTGACCAGATAGCGTAATGTTTTCGAAACGATGTTTCAAAACACTTCTTCGAAGCATGATTCAAAACACCCATGCCACGTGACAACGGGTAAATGAAGATTCGATGGCTGATGGCCGACACGAGCGACGTCGAGGAAATCATCGATCGAGTGGTACTGGAGCAGTTCGTGGCACGGCTGCCGAAGAAGACTGCCCAGTGGGTCCAGTGCCACCACCCGACGTCGCTGAACCAGGCCATCCAACTGGCGGAGGACCAGATGGTGGCGTGCCGCGGGCCGCTCCTTCACTCCCCTGACTTCTCTCTCCCCTTTTTATTACAGACTGATGCGTCGGACAGGGGGCTGGGAGCGGTACTGTCCCAGGAGATAGAGGGGGAGGAACGGCCAGTGCTGTACATCAGTCGGAAGCTCTCAAAGAGGGTGGTTCAGCGAGGTCTGCACCGGGAGAGAGAGGCAGGAGACGAGCGGTGCGTAAGTAGGTCAAGCGCAAATGATAAACACCTGTGTCTTGTTTCAGTAATTGGTGTGGAGAGACCGGATAAAAGGGGCCACCTGGAGCATGTTCGGGAGAGAGACTGACTGGGAACGCGAGCCACCCGGGGAGACGGGCTATCGAAGCACGAAGCATATGTTGAGTTATGTTATGAGTTATTGACTGAGAGATTGAAAGCGCAGTGAGCGCCGTTTACGTTGTGTACACCCAGAGACTCTAAATAAAGCACGCGTCCCAGTACGCCGACCCTGCCTTCTTCCTTCCACCCTCTTGAACCTTATCACAATTGGCATGTGAAAAAAAAACTATAGTGAATTTACAATGTCTTTCCATACTTTCACAATATGTATGGGATTTCACACTACAGTAATGTCTTATGTACGGTTAACTGTAATAGTGACATCCACAGTACTGAGCTGGTGCTTGTGTTCCCAGTATATACTAAGGCATGACTATATTATGGAATTGCTTTTTTTTTCTTGCTGTATTTGTAATTTTTGTTTATTTATATGCATTTTTAAGGTTAATGTTTTAGATTTTAGTAAAAAATAAATAAATGCTGAATGTTGATATTTATGCATATTGGCTTATATTAGAAGATAGCAATCATGCTAATCACCACCCACTCATTAAAAAACAAAAGTCAATCGCTGAAAACAAAATGTAGCATATATTTTTTTACATCTAATACTGCAACTAATTGTGTTCTACAGTGGCTGGAAGAAAAAATAATTTTACACTACTATTGTTTTTCAGGTAATTTATTACCTGAATTGATGTCATAGTATATATACATTTAAACATTTACTTTATTGTAAAAAAATGACTATTCGATCTGGTAAATTCCTTAAAGTTTTCACAGTGTGCGTTTGTGTGTGTATGTGTCCCTAGAAACTCTTCCACTCCACAGACTCGTCACATAACTTTTCCTCCTGACATCCCTCCTGACTCTCGCTCCTGACACTTGTCTCAGGTTGAGCTCCTGTGAGGTGGAGGTCCTCTGCTGGGTCGACTGCCTCGCACTCATCTTTTCCCACCTACAGCATCTCTCTCAGTCTCTCAGAGATGTATATATGCAGATTTCACATTATTTATGAAACACGGGATAAGGTCCCATCTCGCTTCAAAGCCTTTTGTCAGCACTTCTTTCTCATTCTCTCTTCTGCTCCCACATCTCAGTGCAACGTTCCAGAAACCTTCCGTGGATCAAACGTACCTACTGCAGAAATGTTATAAACAGCTAATAACTCCAGCCAAATCTTAGATTAAGCAAATTCAAGGATAAACCCACTCATTTAATGGTTTATATGATGCCATAAGTACTTAAAAGTACTTTTATCATTTCACAGCAATGTATTTATTTTTCATATTATTTTTCATAGTTTTATTAATATTGTACAAACAGTTACAGTTAGTTGCTGTATTTATCGATTAAAGATAAAACAGCTGCCATCTTAAAGACTATAGTCTCTCTTTAACATATTCTTAGCTACATTATTTGAATATATATAACCTGCTGCTTAATTTCAGACAATTTTTTATCCCTCCCAAATTCAAATAGGGTTTAGCAGTATAAAACTCAGTATTAAGCTGTTGGCACATATCATTGGCTTTCTGCCTCTCTGTCATTTTGAAAATGGCATACAGACCCTAATTGTGACACTTCGGAAATAATTTCTGCGAGGGATTTCCTACTGCTGTCAAGTAAATGTAAATTGTAAATGTATGCTTAAATATATGGCTCACTCTGTAGATTTATTTTATACTTTAGGGTTATTTTATTATGTTATGTAAGGTGGCTTCACTACAGTGGTTCTTGCTCTACGAATGCAGAAATGACTGAAGAAACAGCATGATGGTATAAAACTGCACACATTCTTGTCTATTACCACGCTCTGCTACTTACAACCCTGACAGAAATAAGTGCAGTTAGAACAACAAAATACAGTATGTGAGAGAGCACTGTGAATTATAGAATCAAAAGTCTGGATAGCATATACGTCATAAAAGTCTTTAAGGTTATATGAAATGCTGACAAATAAATGCATAAAATAGTTACCAATTTGAGATAAATTGTGAAGTTGATTTTAGACACAGTGTATATGGAATATTATCTGATTGATGAATGAAATGTAGAAAAGGGAAGAAAGTGCTCACATTAAGGGAAAGAGAAAGAGACATGGCACAGAGAGCTTGAATCTGTATTATTCTAACATTATTTATATGCTATTATAGTATGTACTAATATTTTTTTTAATTAGCTGTTTTTATATTTCTTAGTTTTCATTTCAATTGAAGTTTTAGTAATTCATTATTTCATTGTTTTTTTAAAAAATATTTCTATTTAGCATTAATTTATTTTTATTTCAGTTTTATTTATTTTTATTTTCAGTTTTATTTCATTTTGATGCCAAGGCAACATTTCTGATATTTGTTTCTTTTCATTTTAAGTTTAATTTAAATTTCTGATATTTATATTTTATTTTATTACAGCTTTATTACTTTATTACAACTTTATTTAAATTACTAAAAAGGATTTTTAATAGTTTTAGTTAACACTGCCACGGAAGTCTATAAAACCAGTAGAAACAATAATTAAATATGTTTAAACTTCACCCCCTCTCACAAATGTAGCCTTGGAATGTATGATACATTTAATTGAATCAATTGTTGAAATGGACACATTCGGCCCTGTGGACTTTTAGAAAATAAACTCTCTAAAAACATTGAATTTGTCCACTAGAGCATTTAAATGGGTCCTATTATGCTCTTTTACAATGTCTTGAATTTGTTTTGGGGGTGTACTAGAACATGCTCTCATGCTTGGTGGTTCGAAAAACGCATTATTTTTTACATAATTTACATTATTACAATACCTTTCTCCCCAGTCTGGTACAAACGGCTCGAGATTAGTTCCGGGTTTGATGAACGCCCGCCTTCCGAAAAACGAAATGTGATGTGATTGGTTAGCTGTCCCAGTGCGCTGTGATTGGCGAACAGCTTAGACGGTATTTCAGTACTGCCCCGCCCCTTGCCAAGCAGTGAAACTGTTATACAGTTGAATTTATTTATACCATAGTCCAGTGTTTCCCAGGCGGCATATATATGCAAACTCATTCTCTGCCAGCATGAGGCGCTGTTGGATTGGTAGAGATCAAGGTTTCCCCGTTAACGGCTGTACACAAAGCAGCGCTCCGCTCAAAAAAACACTGCTTTATCAGACATTACATTCAAGATTAAATGAAAATGACATTCGATTTTCTGAAGACAGTCGGTTTCCTTCAGAAATACAGTGATATAAACACCCGCACTCAATGTATGGGAAACACTGTAGTCTCATAATTGAAGTGTAAATTCTGCAGATTACATCATTGCCCAGTATTGTACTACTATGGTTCTTCTACTTTTCCTGTGATTGTCTATACTGACCACAACCCGTTAGCCTTTATTTCACGTATGCGTAACCAGAACCAGAGACTGATGAGGTGGTATCTTATTTTTCAGGATTGCAATCTCGAGATCCGGTACAAGAAAGGTACGGATAACGTCGTGGCAGATGCCCTGTCGCGGGTCTAAGTAATAGTGTCTACTTGGTTAGGTTGGTTATCAAACATGCGTATATGTTTGTTTTTAAGGATGAGGGTGTTACGTCCCGTATTGTTCTGGGAGGGATGTTTTCTCCTTTTTCTCTCTCACGCCTCACTCTCACCTCACAGGACCTGTGATTGGACCATGCTTCTGTCAATCATCAATTCTACGCGATGCTTTGAGGACCAATCAGACGTTAGTGGGCGCGTATAAAGACCTGGATGTGATGCGAGTTCGGGAAGAGCGTTTGCTTTTCATTTGTTTGCTTTCCCACGTTTACTTTGGTGTTTGCTCCTGTTTTTGTTTCCGAATTTGAGTTATTGTGTGTTTGAGTTTTCTCTTGTGAAACTTTACTTTTCAGTGGCTGTTTACCTGCGTTAACGCTGTGACTTTACTCTCGGTTTACCCGAGCTTATTCAAGTCCTTTTTCGACACTTAGTGATGGGACCAGTGCAGCATGTCACGTGACTTACATCTTACTACACGCAGGGTAAAGTTGTCTAAACACTAGTTTACGAGCGGATGCCAACCTCTTCATTTATATTTGTTAGTCAGTGTAGTTAGTGGCGTTCTACGCTAAAGATGTTATTTTCTTTTGACTTCTTTTGTTTAGCTTTGATTGGTGCTAGTTAGCGTGTTTATGTTCTATTATTTTCTTTTCTTTAGCACCGCTCTTGTCTCTCACTTTTGTTGTCTTTAATTCATTACGTTTGTATATAATTTGTAAATAGATATTTGTTGGGTAAAGGTATTTTGGGTTTGTTTATATTATTATTGGGAGCTTTGTAATCTTGACTGATTTCTCTACTAAACGCAAAATTCATATTTAGTTTTGTCTCTGCCTGCTTCTTAATTGCACACACCGCACCTCCATAGTAGAGAAAAGTGTTTTAGCTTAAATATCCTTTTATTTATTAAACGTTTTGTGATATTCTAATAGGCCGCTTTGTGATATCACAAAACCCGGAAAACAAACGCTGTAGTCCAAACGAGTCGTTCGTTGTAGTTCTTGAAAAGGGATTTTTTAAAAACGAAATATCTCCCTTTGGAGTGGACTTTGAGACTTGTAAGTTTGAAGATCTTTTTTATGCCCAAACATACACACTACACACTGACTAAAATTCAAAAAGTGAAAAACCATAATAGGACCCCTTTAACAATGCCAAACCATGAACATACTGTTCACACATCACAGGAGAATAATTTTTTATTTTGTTTTACATTAATGAAAATACACACCACAGTGTCATTTGTAGCACATATCAAATTATTGTGCTTCTTAACACATGCAGGAAATGATTGTGGTGGACACAAAAAAAAGTTTGTGTGTTTTTGTCCATACAATGAAGGTCAAGTGGTCCAAAACAAGAACGCCTTGTCCTACGCTAAAATATGAGTCCTCTACCCATAAAATTGTGTTCTCCAGTGAAAAAGTTGTCTCCTCTGAATCGGGAGTAGAAATATGCAATATCAAGGACCATTTACAATTGAAAGCAGTCCAGAAGAGTTCTAAACAAATATGTCAGTGGATTTTGATGTGAGAGAACAACAGAGGATGGACTTTTTCACTTGAGGAAAAATTATTATAAATTATGGCCTACTTTGGCCAGAAGCAACTATTAAAATGCCTTAATAATGGATTTGTTTTCACAAACACATATCTTTTCTAAAATCATGGACTGAAATCATGTGGATTACTTGTGGATAACTGTGAGGCACCCATTCACTGCAGAGGATGTCACGCTCCCGGGCTGATCTGTCTGTTCTTCCCTTCTTTCAGTTGTGTGTTGTTGTGTTTACACTTACCATGTGCTTCTGTGTCATCGTGGTGTCCGTCCCCGCCTTCTTGTTGGTCCATTAATTATCTTATTATTGGCCCTCACCATCACCTGCTCAGCATTATGTTAATCACTCCTTCCCTATTTAGTCTCCTTGTGTGTGCTGTCTTGTGTCAGATCGTTGTTTTGTGCTCCGTGCAATCTTTGCTCCAACCCCTTCTTTTCTCGAGTTTTTGGCTGTGCAGATACCTTGCCAGTTTTGTTTTCATCTTTTAGTTTTAGTTTTTTCCCTCTCCCTCCTGATTCCAGGCAGCGTTTAACCTCCTCCAGCTCTACCCACGCTCGCGATCTCCAATCGCTGTTTCCGCTGTCTTAGCTCTTCTTCGCCTCGCCATCAGTGCTTCAGCAGCTCCCCGCCTCAACAGTGCCCCCGCCTCTCTCTCAGTTTGTCTCGGTCTTGCTTTGGTGGATTTTCCCTTTGGAATTCGTCGTCCAGGAGGCACTATTGGATTTGTTCCTGGCTGCTCTGTGCCTGGATTGTTTTTTTGTTGTTTCTTTTTTCTTTTTTGAACTTCAAGACTGTTTAACAAATTGACTTTTGGCACCTGCAAACTGAGTCCACGTCTCGCAGTGACAGAACGATCTGAACAGTTATGGACTCAGCAGGTGCAGATACCCTCAGATCAGCAGTTACCCAGCAGGGCATTCTCTTGGGCCAGCATGCCTCCCAGCTAACATCCACGTCCCGGGAGGTCGAGTTTCTAAATGCTCAGTTGTCTGATCTGACTGCCCAGCTCCATGAACTTCGCTGGGAGACTTCAGCTAGGGCTGTGCAAAAAATCGAATGTGATTTTCATGCGCATCTCGTCAATAAAGCCTCTCCTGTGATTAGAAGTAAATCTCCAGCACGTGCGTTCAGATGGAGCGGCATTTACTAGAGCCGTAGTTCACTGACAAGCTACACAAAATCGCGTTCAAAATCGCAGGCGATTCATTGCAGATTTTGAACACGATTTTGTGTAGCTTGTCAACCGCTGGCTTTTTCTCTCTTCGTCATGACCCTGAGCCTCATGCTAACAACCCACCTCCCTATGACGGGAACCCCAACTCCTGCAGAGCCTTCCTGTCTCAGTGCTCCCTGGTCTTTGCTCTACAGCCTCGCTGGTACGCTCAGGAGGAGACTAAAGTGGCTTATGTTTTAACCCTCCTAACAGGCAGGGCCCGTGACTGGGGAACATCAGTGTGGGAGGCCCGGGCTCCCTTTTGTGCTTCTTTTGAGGACTTTCGGCAGGAGATGGTCAAGTTATTTGATC